>NC_136791.1:21541040-21586040 GCF_951216825.1 Electrona antarctica | reverse complement strand
CATGCATGAATGCACAGACGCATCCAAAAACACATGCATGTGTGCACACACACACACACACACACACACACACACACACACACACACACACACACACACACACACACACACACACACACACACACACACACACACACACACACACACACAGTCAAGAGAAACGACAGCAGAGTACATAGAGGTTTGATTCTTCTGCTTATGGTAGAATGAAATTGACCCAAATAGTCTAGACGTGATGAGAGCACTAGCTGCAGGCTACAGGACTGCCTCCCCTCCCCTCCCCTCCCCTCCCCCGTAGCTCACAACGCCAGTAGAGCTGTCATTTCAGCTGGCCTTTAATTGTCATTAACGATTCATTTGTGTTCCGAGCATCTTTAAACATGGGAACACATGACATGTACACAGTACAAGAATTGCATTTCAGTTTGACTTTCAGGCGCTATAAACGACGTTTGTACAACATTTGCACGTGAAAGACATGAGACACAATGCCTTTGTGTACCTTTTGATTACAGGACACTGTGTGTGTGTGTGTGTGTGTGTGTGTGTGTGTGTGTGTGTGTGTGTGTGTGTGTGTGTGTGTGTGTGGTCTCACTATGCAAACATAGTGAAAACTGCTAGTCAAACCTGTGCATGCGTGAATCATTTGTGTGCACGTGTATACTGTATGTTTATGGTTGCTGTCACGATGAAACCTGTGTCATGCAAAAAATCACACCCGTGAAGTAAGTGGTGTGCAACTCCGTGTGGGGGTCCCCGGGGGGGGGGGGAGTTCCAGACCCACAGGAACGCACCCAGGGTGCCGGCCCGATTCCGGCGAGCCGCCCCGCGTCTGAAACGGTTGAGAAATGACAGAGTTACCGTGTGGGGTCCCTCTACTGTACTGTACTGTACTGTACTGTACTGTACTGTACTGTACTGTACTGTACTGTACTGTACTGTACTGTACTGTACTGTACTGTACTGTACGGGCACACACAAAATCACCATATATACGGTTAATATGTGCGTGTGTGTTTGTGTGTGTGTTAGGTTGCGCATAGGTGGTGAAAAACAACCATGCTGTTTTCGTGCTCAGACGCACCCACCCACCCAGCCAGCCAGCCAGCCAGCCAGCCACCCACACACATAGTCACTTAAGGAAGTGGTTGCACCACTTAAAAACTAGCAACAATATACAATCTACAGAAGCTGCCAACGGGCTGCATTGTGGCACCTTGCAGATTGGCCATTGTCACTATTTTAGAAAGAACTATAATTAGATGTTCAAAATAGGGACACCAGTTTGAAAGTATTTTAGTGTGTCTGCAGGATTTCTATATTGATCGGGCGGCAGTGGCTCTAGTGACCGGTAGAGCGGCCGGATGGGAACCGCAAAGTTCCCAGTTCGATCCCGGGCTCCCCCAGAGTTATTGGCAAAGTGTCCTTGAGCAAGACTCTGAACCCCTAATTGCTCCCAGCGAGCAGGTCGCGTGGTTTCCTCCGCCATCGGCGTATGAATGTGTGTGTGTGAATGGGTGAATGCACTGTGTGTAAACACACCACTTCACTCCACTCCTACACCAAAGCTTTACAAAGCTGCCGAGTGTCAATAGCATATTATGCACATAAATGGTCAATTGTTGTGTGACCTACTAAGTAGTATAGGTGTGTAAGACCGAATCCACAATTGGATGGGTGAGCTACTTTAACTTTAGTGGGTGGGCTAGATCAAATTAATGTAATGCGGCCTGGAGCGCGGCTGAGCGGACCTATAGCTTCCTATAGAGTCCCGAGCCCATCGGCCTTTGCCGCATGTCTTCCCCCAATCTCACTCCCCCTTTCCTGTCACACTACTGTACCCTATCAAATAAAGGCAAAAAAGCCATAAAAAATATCAAAACAATTATAATAATAATAATAATGTAATGTAAATCTGGTCCGTGAGACGGCTGCATGTTTTTTGCTTGTCATTTCTCAAGGGTGCTCGAGCACCCTCGAGAAATGACAAGGTACTCGCAGGAACGGCGCCTATTATGACCATAAGGGTCCATTTGGTTCCATTGTGTGTGCAGTGGACCGCCGGGGGTCCCATTTGGGACCCCCGGCGGTCCCCAGGACCACGCGTTGAGCACCAGTGAGTCATTCCACGCTGAAAAGCACCCAGCAAGGCGTTTTTTAGGTGAAGAGTGCATAGACTGCACACATGCTCCTCCTGTCAGCCGGCCCCTCCCCCCACTGCACACGCTTCGCCCTTCCCCCGCCTCCACCTCGCCCATCACCACACACGGGATTGGGGGGGGGCGTGCACCACCCCTCAAGGTTACCATGGTGACACTATTGTCTGGCGCGGTGACCTTTGACCTGCCGGGCCGCCTGACGGGAGTGTTGTCGGTGTTGTAATGAGGATTTACTACGGATCACCCATCAGGTCTGCTGGTTTTGGATGATGATGATGATGATGGCCAATCCATATCAAGCTTCTATAGCCTCTATTGTGATTTATAGACCATTATAACGAATAAGATCAATTACGAAAATGGCCGATCTAATTGCAGGTCGGCTACTTTATCTGTTTTTGTACACCACCATTGTGTTATATAACGTGGTTAATCGCGTCAATCATTTGAATTATCCATGTGTCGATTAAAAAAAAACCCTGCTTCTTGATTAATTGATTAACCTGCATGAGCATCATTAAGTCTGTTGTTGGTCACACTAAATATATTAGATAAATATATTGCTGTTGTTTTTTGTATTTTTATTGAATAGTACAGTGTGAGTGTGACAGGAAACGGAGAGAGATAGACGGGGAGTGACACGCAGCAAAGGCACGATTGAGCCTCTTAACCACTAGGCTATCGGATGCATTGGAATATTGGTTTTGATATTATTTTCAGTTAATGGCCCTGCTCTTTTTTTAATATATATTTTTGGGGCTTTTTCCCTTTATTGATAGATTAACCGTAGCTTGACAGGAAGGGGGAGAGATGGGGGGGGGGGGGGGGGGGGACCCGCAACTCGCTGTCATTCTGGATTACCAGCCTAGGTGCCTGGACCGCTCAACCGGCCCAGGCCAATGGCCCAGCTCTACTAGCAGGGTTAATAGAGCCCCCAGAGCAGCTGGCCCACGTTGAAGCCGCCTGGTCAAAGCTGGAACTGCAGGCGGGCGGTTTTGCTCGTGCATGTAGCACGAGCAACAGAGCCCGCAGCAGCTGGGGTTTAACACGCCGCGCTCGTTCATCAATCGATTCAGGCGCGTTCGGGGGAGTTAGCATGCCACCAAGATTTTCGCCACCAAATTTTGGTGTCCAAATCAAGAAAATGTGGAAGTAGAGCATTCTTCCGGGTCCTTCCAAAACGCCACTGAGCAACTTCCATTGAAATTAATAGCTGGAGCGAGGCAGTCCGCCCTCTAGTTTATAGATAACTGCATGGAGATAACCCATTAGACATGCTCCACTAGCAGGGCTTATATAGGCCTGTGGACACAATAATCTACATCCAGGTAATTAGGTTATACGGGCGGGCAGGTCCAGGTCAGTGTCCTTGTGGTTAGAGTGTCAGCCCTGGGATTGGCAGGTCGGGGTTCAATCCCCGGGTAGGGTCTCAAACCATTACTAGACTATAAAGATGGGACCAAATGCCTCCCTGCTTCGCCTTCAGCATCAAGGGGAGAACAGAGGGGGAAAGTCCCAGTTACGTATAGCGTAATGTCCAGGGAGTGTATTTTATTTTGTACATCAAGCTGCCTCATCATGCCACAGAAACAGGGGATAAGGTGTCTCTCCACCAAAGCGTTAAAGGGATCGTGACATTAAAAAAAAAGTTTTTGTAATTTTTCTTACTTCTTTTAGGTTTTCTGAGCTCAATTGCACCCAAAAAACCTGAACTTTTAACATTCAGTAGAATGTTAAAAGTGGTGGTCTGGGGTAACAGACTGTTACTGTGATGTAACAGTCCACAAAGCCCATATATGACATTACAATTTGCCAGCAGATGTCACTGTTGAGGCCTGTTTGCCTGTTTTTATTGCAGCTCAAAAGGCTTCAGAACACACAGAGAAAACCCCAGACCGCAGAAAATCCACTGAATGTTCAAAGTTCAGGTTGTGTGGGTGAAATTGAGGTTATAAAACCTAAAAGAAAAACGAAAAATAGAAATGAATGAAAATTAATGTCATGAAACTTTTAAAGTCGATTGTAGATGTTCATATATTTGCAGGTTGCTTATGTTTGGTCTTATTTCTGAAGTGTAGTTGCTTGTTTGGGCTTGCTTTCAAGATTATTTTTTGAAAATAGCTGATGTAATAATAGGGCTCAAGTGGTGAAACTGGTCGCTTCTTTTGGGCTTGTTTTCATAGACCCGGTCGCTTGTTTCACTCAAAGAGTCTCCGCATCCGCACCAACACAAAGCACTTTTCGCCAGCCCAGTGGTTAACGACAGGCCAAGCCTGTTCGGGCCCGACCAAACAAGTCCGGTTGGCGATCGACGTCCGACTAGAAGTCCTGACCAGGTCGATAGCGCCGTCCCGACGATAAGTTGTCGGCAGGAGACTATCCAACTCCCTCCCCCTCCCGAACGTGGCTTGTATTTTTTTTAGGGTGCGGCACAGGTTTTTCAACTGGCCCTAGCAGCCTAACGGTAAGGCAGACGGGAAATTAAGTGGATGTGTTGGATGCACCTCAAAGTGAACTTTACTCAGGTATCTAGTTTGTCGCTTCCTAGCCTGTGTTAGTAAAGAAAAAACAATGGCAAAGATTGGCGATCCAAAATCGGCTAAAATTGTCATTTTCTCTGGAACGGAAAATCCAATTTGATCAGGTCAAATCTTGTTGGAAGTGTGACTTTGAGGACATTCTGAATCCAAGGACCCCCATTGGCTCAGGGCTCCTGTGCACGTGCACACTTAGCACAAGAAATGGCACATATTCGGCATAATGAGTACTTTTACTTTTAGTACTTTCAGTACATTTTGATGCAAATACCTTTGTGCTTTTACTCGAGTACCTTTTGAATTTCGGACTTCTACTTGTAACAGAGTAGTTCTATATTGCAGTACTATTGATACTTTTACTTAAGTAAAAATGTTAGTACTTTTTTCTACCACTGCCTACTCCTACACATGGTGGGAGAAGGGACAGGTTTGAGTCTCTTGTCACTCTCTATCACTCTCTCTCGCATGCATGCATGCATGCATGCATACACACACACGCGCGCGCACACGCTCACGCTCTCGCTCTCGCTCTCTCTCAGTGAGGCAGGATATCCTGAACAAATAAGCCTCACTGACCTCTCCACGACCTCTCCTCTCCCCCTGTTGGCCCCTCCCGCTTCCCTCAAACGATTGACTTGCCTGACAGCCAATGGCACAGAGGCAGACAGCCTGACAGCCAATGGCACGGAGGCCGGGCACTCAGAGTCCATAACAGCAGCGTAAAGATGTGATGAATTTGAAGGTCGGACCTAAATGGTTACCAGATGATTTTATCTGTTGATGATGGCTGATAAACTGTGCGAAAGTATATAGGAAGATAACAATAGGGCTTTAATATTTTCCTGAAGGCTGTTTTCAGCAAAGACATTTGGTGTTGGGGGGGGGGGGGGTGGGGAAATCAATTACAGAGTCAACTGGTGAAACCATTTTAAGATATTTTGCCCTTATTGATAACGTAAGTGGTGGCGGTTCTGGACAACTGTGTGGGCCCGACCAACTCGACACCGGGCACTGCACTCCCTGCAGGGGTGTGGAACGCGTGCGTCGAATTTGAAGTCGGTGGGGCGAACGATTCTCGAGTTACGTGGATTAGGTATTATCATTCTAAACTATGTTCTACCAGTTGAAGAAAGTCTTTGCGTTCATGAAATATCAGAAACCCTATGGTTCTATGGAAGATTATATACATTTTTTTGTATTATAATATATTGTTTTACAATATATGTAAAGGTAAGAAGGGGGCCGGACAATATAAGCATTGCTTCTCTCTGTCCCTTCTTGAACAAAATAATGGTGTGATTGATATTGTGTTGATGTACTGTTATTTGTACTTTTTATGTTCAAAAATCAAATCAAGATGTTTAATCTGAACATACATTTACAATTTAATCAATGAATAAAAATGACTGAAATCGGTTGTGGTGACTGACAATGTTAATCCACGTTGTAAGTGTATAGTGTGTGTACAGCATATGCAGTGCAGGCCTTCTAATAGGCACACAATGGTAGATATAGTAATAAAGTCAATGATTACTTCAGAGCTAGCAAAACATTCATTTATTTTAACACGTAGGCATTTCAAAGTAACTCTTAAACAGAACCGTACCAGTGGACCTGTGTGCATGTCGCGCTTCAGTTGCAAAGTGTAAATCAGCAACAGGGCAGGCGTATTATTACTACAGCGACATATGCAATGCATATTATATTAAAATACATAATGCAGTGCATATGGGATTAAACCCCAGTATGAATCCCTCAAGCTGCGGCACATATTTCGGCATGTTGTTTCAATGCATTCTAACCCACATGATGTGTCTGAACGCTGGCCAACAGAACTGGAGAGCATCATGTCACAAAGAGAATATAGAGGTTTCTCCTTCATAAAAAGGCGCACTCATTAATGGTTAACTATAGATTAGATATGTGAAAAGAAGCTGCATGGACTCCTCATTACATTGATGGAAACATGAGGTTGTTCCGTCGCTCTCCCCAGGTTGGCAGAGTGAGTGTAGCGCCCAGCAGACAATTGACACTGGGTGAAAAAAGTGGGTTACAGGAATCGTGGGATAATAAAAATGTAAGAATAAAGTGAGGGACAGGTGAAAGTGACCGGGGCCGGGCGGGGTGGACCATCGAGGAAACACACAGGAAGGGACACGAAGTGAAGTGAGTAGGTGAGCACTTTGGAAAAACGAGACGTGAAACAATGAAAGAACGTCGTGAGACAATGTAAAACATAATATGCAGTAGCAAGCATGCAGGGCAGGATGTCACCACGGTATGATGCTGAGGACCACCTGGGACCAGTGTTGTTTTCGTCCACTAAAACTAAGACGAAAAATGTTCGTCGACTACCTTTTTTCACTGACTAAAACAAAATAAAAGAGAATCTATGATGACTAAAACTAAGACTAAATATATTGACAATTTCGTCAACAAATAAAAACTAGACTAAAATGTTAGGACGGGACTAGTGGACAAGAGATCCAGTTTTATGCTAGGTTGCATGCTGAAAATAGCAGATCTACAAGCTCGTAGATCTGCTATTTTCAGCATGCAAACAAAGTGTAAAATCTGCCATTACAACAACATCAAGGCCTGTCAAAACACATTTTAGTCGACTAAATCAACTGTAGATTTAGTCGACTAAAATCGTATAACATTTTGTCGACTAAAACTGGACTAACACTAAAACATTCTAGGTGACTAAAATGTGACTGAAACTAAATTAAAATTATTCAAAAGACTATGACTAAAACTAAAATCAAAATGTACTGACAAAAACAACACTGCCTGGAACCCCCTCAAAGACCCACTGGTGGTCCCCGGACCACTGGTTGAGAACCACTGAGAGAATGACGTGAAACAATGGAAAGCGTATTATATAGCAAGCAGGGCAGGATGTCACGTTATGATGCAGAACAATTGGCTTATGAATATGTCATTATATCCTTTACTGTATGCAAGGCTGTAAGCATGGTATATAGACATGACATATTATGTACATAATATCATTTATACAAGGTTGTAAGCGACTGTAGACATTTGGGGCGGTCCAAATGTCACGGTTGCTCGGTCAGAAGAGCGTTTGCCGCTTAATTGCAAGATTCTGCGTTTAAACTGCGTTTATACTAGCGCGGCTTGGATAACAAAGAAACGCGGTAATCTGGAAAATCATTTTAATGTGATTCACGCAGAGATATCAGAGATTTAGGAGTATGAGGGGGAACTTTTTTATTTATTTGGGGTTTCACAGCGTGAGATATACACGTATGGGAGGTGTAGCGCTGGAGTCATTTGTCAACTCTCTACAGTTACCTGAAATTATGTTAGATATCCACATATCAATTTAGAGTTGCTTTCTGGGGGGCTTGTAGATCGTAGATTTGCTATTTTAGAAAGAAAAATAAAGTTTTAAACCTATTTTGAGCTGAATGCATGAGCGAGCCCCCATCCCCCGGTGAGACGGGGCCATTGTGTGCCCTCGCTAAGATTTGACTGGCATTTCTTTGGTGGTTTTTGGGTGGAGTGGGGGGGGGGGGGGGGGGGGGGGGAATGGCAACTTGGGGATTTCTATTGACGCTGAGAACCCAAGTGGCACAACTTCAAAGCTCATCCAGCAGACTTAATGGCCGGTGGAACGGGCAGGGCACGGTACAATGGCACCGACAGAAAGGGGGCGGGCGGAGGCCTTAGTGGCATCAAAGCAGTGGTCCAAAGTTTTTAACTTTTTACTCCACTATAATTATTTATTTGACGTTACTACTAGTTATGTTACGGACGGAGTTAGATTATTATTGTTATGAAACACAAACTTTTATAGTTTGACTAGGCGCATCAAAAATAGCAACAATCCAACATTTTGGGAGCTTGTACATTTGCTATTGTTTTTCAAACACTGTCAAAGCTTTTCTTTTGTAAAGTACATTTTCATGCCAATACTCTCAAGTAAAATGTTTAGCATTTCTACATAGTGGTATTGCTACTTTTGCGCTCTTATCATCGTAGCACATATAGGGGTGGCAGTGGCTCAGGGGTAGAGTGACCGGATGGCAACCGCAAGGTTCCCAGTTCGAACCCAGGCTCCCCTAGAGTTGGTGTCGAAGTGTCCTTGAGCAAGACTCTGAACCCCTAATTGCTCCCGATGTGCAGGTTGGTACCTTGCATCGGTGTATGAATGTGTGTAGGACAAAAATACCCGATTTGCTCGTCTACGTATGACGTAAATATACACTATAGCTGAATATAGGAGGTGCTAGTGCCCCTCAAATAATTGGATTACTTCCCCCACTGCTGGGGCTGGACTGGGGCGGGGGGCACATTTAAGTGGCATCAAAGTTGAACTCTACTTTAATGTCTGGTGGCCAGCGCCCCAATGACTGCTGCTCCACATCAAATAAAAGCAGACATTTCCTCTTTATCCCTGGAGGGCGTCAGTGAGCCTGGGCCTGCAACGGGCCAGTACTCCACAAAAACCTGTAGCTATTTACTACTTCACTGTACAGTCCAGTCCGCTCTGCTCCGCTCCGCTCCGCAGGGCGCTGCGTGATAAGAGCAGCCTGGCCTGTTCCAAGTTAACAAAGAGCAAGCATAGCCCTGTTGAGAGGCCAGCCTACGCTATAAAACATTGTGTTTTTATGTGCTCAGAGAGAGACAGAGAGAGATGTAGAGAGAGACAGATGTAGAGAGAGATGGAGAGATGTGGGGGGGACGGACAGAGATGTAGAGAGTGAGACAGAGATGTAGAGAGAGAGAGTGAGACAGAGATATGTCGAGAGTGAGACAGAGATATGTCGAGAGAGAGACAGAGATATGGAGTGAGAGAGACAAAGAGATGGGGAGTGAGAGAGACCAAGAGACGGAGAGAGAGAGAGAGAGAGAGTGAGAGAGAGAGAGAGAGAGAGAGAGGGAGAGATGGGGAGAGACAGAGATGTGGAGAGAGAGAGAGAGAGAGACACAGAGAGAGATGTAGAGAGAGAGACAGGGGTTAGAGTAGGCAGAGCATAGGGAGGAGGCTACTGTAGATCACGATGCTGGCTGCTGCTCAGTCACAGTGCGTAGGCCGTGGCATCACGCACCACACTTGATGACATTTCACCATTTCCACGCCTTCCTCCTCGCTATCTCTGCCTCGTCTCTCTGTCCCACACGATCGTGAGTGGCCTGTGTGACGAGGAAGGAAAGAAAGAAAGGAAGAAGCCTGTCACAATTATTACTGTACATAATACATAATCGTCTAATCGCAATGTTTTGAGATGAATGTGTTGTAAGCTTGCGGATCAACTATTTATGCTATTTTGTAAAAGTTTTTGAACTTTAAAAAAATATATATATTAAATGTGTCTGTGATTTCTTTGTATATTTAAGTTATTTGTCAAATCTGCCCTGTGCAATTTGTGATTATGAAGCCTAAAAGTCAAACAGAAATAGAAATTGTAACGTTCCGATGCAAAAAACACAATTCAATCGTTAATCAATTAACAATTAATTGAGTACTTAAATGTGTAATCGTGACAGCACTAGTCATCAGTAAGTTCACCTTTAGAAACGATTACATTACTGTAGGTTTTGTCTCGTATACCGTATACATCAGCCATTCTCAAACATTTCATCCACATCTTCATGTGGAGTAGAACATTCCACTCCATTTGCTCCTCCATGTCCCCTTTCTCTTGCTGCTACCTGGAGCGCTGTAGGCTGCTAATGCACCACCGCTGTGCGTGCGTGCGTGCGTGCGTGCGTGCGTGCGTACGTGCGTGCGTGCGTGCGTGCGTGCGTGCGTGCGCTTTGCGGCACATGCAGTCATATGGCCAACATGCCAAGTCAGCATTTCTGGATAACATTAGCGCACACTTGAAGCAAAGCCCTTTGCTGTCTTACCCAGAATGACTCGCTGGCTCCTAGGCACTGTGCTGTGTGCGTGCGCGTGTGTGTGTGTGTGTGTGCGTTTGTCTTTGTCTTTGTAGAGGTCAATCTTGACACTAACTGATGGACTCGTTCGCCTTGATCGGCCCCTCCCCCTGGCCCAACACATGATCTGTTTATCTGTGTATTGGTCAGATCTGTAGGAAAAATCACACCTGTTTGAACTGAGCGGTGCAACTAAACATTTATTGTTACAGTTACTGTACTGTACTGTAGCCTACTGTATTGTAGTGTACTGTGCTCTATACTGTACTTTTCTTTTCTTTTTGGAAAAAAAATCTTGAAATGACAGAGTTACCGTGTGGGGGTCCCTGGGGGTCCCCGGAACATCCAACAGCCTTTGCGCGTCCGAAATGATCGAAAAAATTACAGAGTTACCGTGTGGGGGTCCCCGGAACATCCAGACCCCCAGGAACACGCCCAGGAGGCCGGCCCGGTTCCGGCGAGCCTTCCCGCGTCCGAAACGGTCGAGAAATGACAGAGTTACCTTGTTGCAGCTTTGTATGAATAGCCAGTCCTTTTATTTGTGAAATAAATTAGTTCTCAACCTCACCGACCTGAAAAGGCTCCTCCCAGCGATGACTGTATGCTGCACACATACATGCGCGCACGTGTGTGGAGTATATTATATAGGACAAGGTGCAAAAGGAAAACAGGGCATACTGGCTGCATATAGGGCTCTATTTTTGCCAGTGCTATACCCCTTATCCCTAAACTACTTTGCCTTTTTTTGTATTTTGAAAAACATTTTTGAATAGTTAATAATAGCCGATCTACATCGTCACGTTGTGATCTTGTAGATTGGCTATTTTTAACCCAGTCAGGACAGGAACCCCTTTTGGTGTTTTAAGGATTATACTTTAGCTATTGAAAAATAGCAGATCTACAAGCTCATAGTGCGAGTGTTTTTTTACACCACTGAAAATAACTGATCCACAAGCTCAGTGCATGCCGCACTGCGACGCCCTGCGAGCACCGAGGCTTCAGGAGAAAGTTGTGTGTAGCGTGAAGGACCCCTAGGGACCCCCGGGGGGGACGCATGCACGGCTGAACATGAGCCCTGCACACCGACACTCCTTCTCAGGTAACTGACTTTATAATGGAAAACCTGCTCGATCAGTGTGTGTGTGTGTGTGTGTGTGTGTGTGTGTGTGTGTGCGCTTCAGGAGTTAAGTTATGCTTTTGTTGCTAGGTAGATCCACTATTTGCCAGCCAAACTTGCCAGCCATCCTGTGCAAGCGTGAGTGTGCGTGCGCACGTGCGAGCATCATTGCTTGCGTGCATAATGTGTGTGTGTGCGCGTGCTGGCAGAATGGGGCCAGCTCCAAGCATGGAGTCATTTTTCCCATGGTTGTCACCACTTTACCTTCCCCCCCACTAGCTGGGACAGAACACAGAATATTTTCCACCTCTGACGCTCCCAATGTCCACCTCCTCCATATAGACGCATTGGCGAGCTTGTAGATCGGCTGTATCGGCCGTAAATGGTAAATGGTGCATTTATATAGTAGCTCTTTTATCCAAGGCACTTTACATAGATTCATTGCGCATTACATTCACCCATTCACACACACATTCATACACCGATGGCAGAGGAAACCATGCAAGGCACCAACCAGCGCATCGGGGAGCCATTCGGGGTCCGGAGTACACTTCGACACTGACTCTGGGAGAGCCCGGGATCGAACTGGGAATATTTGTCTCTGCGATATAGTGGAGTAGAAGTAAAAGTACTGAAAATTGGAAATACTCCAGTAAAGTAAAAGTATCTCAAATTTGTATTTTAAGTACAGTAGTTGAGTAAATGTACTTTCCACCACTGCCGACTATCAACCATTTAGCCGGCCCGGGGACCGCCTGAGACCCTCTCAAGGACCCCTGCCCCTACCCTGGACCCCACTTTGAGAACCCCTGCTACAGAGGATCCAGTATCCTCCCCATCGCCATGCAGGCCCACCGACATGAGGGACTGAAGGTTCTCCACGCCAACGACAGACACGTTTATATCATCATCGCCATGGTAACAGTAACCACAGCTGTTGCATTTGGCCCAGCTGCCTGCAGGCAGCACGTTGGAGCGGACTGCACTGCAGCTCCAGATGTGCTCACCGATGAAGGACTCAGATATTTAGTGTGGTTGCCTATAGGAAAGCAGACTATTGTTGTTGCACTGCAATCATTTCAAAACGTTTAAATCGGGCAATAACTCTCTACTAGAAGCTCGACCGGCCTGCGGCCGTTCTCGCTCTAGTGACACGAAAAACATAAAATAATAATGTTACCGTAGGTGCGCGTCGCTGTTTGATGACGTTGTGTAGAGTGGTCCTAATGGGTAAAAGAGGTGGCTGAAATGTGCCTGAATAATGTGTTTTATATTAACTGTCTTCACAATTATGTGAAGACATTGAGGGCGGGATAATAAGCCTAGAACCTTGGCAGAGTACTTGAGTCTGTGGAAGTGTGGAGGCAAGTGGAGCTGTGCTGGTAAGCTCGATCCTATCAACCAGACACCACGTCGACCCTATTCTGTTTCTGCTAGTGGGATTCTCCCCTCGGATTGGCCAGCGATTCGGAACACTTCCCAAAGCTTTTGTGTGCTTTGCCCTCATCTGATTGGACAGTAAACGGTGACACTCTGTAGCCTGTAGCCTGTAGCCTTTTGAGCGGTGCCTAACCGCTCCAATGACTGGCCACACGTGTATGTCTGTATATATGTCTGTCTGTTTGTAGTACGGCCTCAACAGCTGCAATAAGCTGCGTTATTGAATCATTGAATGAAAACACACGTCCCTGCGTCTGGTGGCTGATACTATCATACTACTCCTCTAATGCGTGAGAGGGCCGTGTTTGTTCAATAACTTTTGATATTTTCTTTATATACTGTAGGGCGGCCGTGGCTCAGGGGTAGAGTGCCTGGATGGGAACCGCACGTTTGCGAGTTCGAACCCGGGCTCCCCCAGAGTTACTGTCGAAGTGTCCTTGAGCAAGACACTGAACCCCTAATTGCTCCTGATGTGCTAGTTGGTGCCTTGCATGGTTTCCGCTGCCATCGGTGTATGAATGTGTGTGTGAATGGGTGAATGTAATGCACAATCTATGTAAAGCGCCTTGGATAAAGGCGCTATATAAATGCACCATTTACCATTTACCATTTAGGTTGTTTTCATTATTATTTTATTGTGAAAAAGATCAATCTACAAACTGAGTTTGTAGATTAGCTCCTCCCCCCCAAATAGCTGAAATAGGGCTTAAGTGGTTAATGCATGTTTTGTATTGATACTCAAAATCTGTAAAGTAACTTAAAACGAATTGCATTGGGATAAAAAGTAAAACATATGCCTCTGAAATTGGAATGGAGTAGAAGTATAAGATAACACAAATTGAAATACATTATAATAGTAAAGAAAAAGCCCCTAAAATGTGTACAGGACAGGAACCCCTTTTGGTGTTTTAAGCATTATGTTATAATTTAGCTGTTGAAAAATAGCAGATCTACAAGCTCATAGCGCGGCACCAAGCCCTATGAGCTTGTAGATCTGCTATTTTTGAAAAATCGTGAAAATGTGTCGCAAATCTTTGAATATATATTCTTTCAGAGCGAACGTTTTTAACTCAAATATTTGCTTCTGGGCGGGGTCCCTGGAACAACATATTGTCAGATGGGGGTCGGCGGCCAATTACATATCACTTTTGGGGTCCTTGAGATGAATTATTTGAGAACCACTGACATAGGTTTTTCAGAAAACTGTCATGATTTAGAAGACATATCGTAGAATCTGGTGTACAGTACTTAGTGCAGTGCTCACTTCCACCAGTGCCAGCAAGTGCATTTGTCCGCTGGCTGCGGACCTGCGGTGCATCTGGAACGGGGCCGCGCTCGATCGCTGCATCTCCAGATGTGACCCAAACTTTATGGCTCCGCTAAAGGAGACGTTTCTTTAGCTCCTTTTCTTTCTTTTTTTGTTTTACTGAGCGAGCTCGCTCTCACAGAGAGCTGCATGATTAATGTCAGCATTACTGGAGCCTAACGAGGGCTGGACAGCTCGTTAGGCCGTAAGCATATGGGACATTTTAAGAGCTGCCAATTAGGGGCTGCAGCGTGGAACAGTGACGGTGTGGACGCTAGGCTATTTCAGGATTAAGGAGGGGAGCGTTTGTGTGGAGGATTGAGAGACAGACTGACGTTATGAGACACGATTCAGTTCACAACGGTTTATACACGTATGGAAATGATTCCGCTCACATTGGTTTCTAAACTAACGGAAAAGACTCAGTTTATACTTATTTGGTTTATATATTGGTTTATACTTGTAACAATCACCCTTTGTGCATTAAGGCAAATCACTACTAAGGAAAAAATAAGCGGGATCGTAGGGTTATAGTTTATATTATTTATATAGAGTTGCCACAAAAGTAATTGACAAAATGAACTGTGTTCGATTGAACCAATGCACTTGGCAAAGTGCGTCTGTCCCTGTCGCTCTCCCTATAAGACGAAAGAAAAGAAAATAAACAGGCAAACAGACTGAAATCAACAAACAATATTCTCTTTCAAAACCCCTCCCGCCCCAAACAAGTCCCGACACTCTCTGCAACGCTTTGCGTCACAAGGTCTACCACAAACAAAACAACAAACAACCCCCCCAAAGTCAACGATGCAAAACCGCGCTTAGTATTTAATAAATAATAAAGTCTGCGTCCTCTTCTTTAACTGAACGCAGCGCGCCCGCGATAATCTTTAGCAGTTCGTTATCCAAGTTATCCAAAGAAGGTAGAGCTCTTCCGCTCTAAACGGCCAAACAAAAAGTACAAATGGGGTACCCCTTAAAGTTTATAATCCAACAGAAGGCTTTTGGTTCGATCTCACCGGTATGTAGACGGTGTAGACTCCATTGGCAGCAAACACCGAGCGGACTCTAATCCCAACGCCGATCACCCGACGGCGGCGGCAATCAGGCGGTTGCTTAATTCCCCCGACGGTCCCGACAGTTCTTCATTAAAGGCCGCAGATAACGCGATTCAACTTTGTTAATAATCCGACTGTTATCTGGCGCTCCTCTTCTCCCGTGTAGGCCTACACACTGTTTCAGATTTCCCCCCTTTCCCCGTGAGTCACTTCCTCTACATATAACCTAGGGTGGGTGGCGACATCAGTCCCTGTCACCTGTCAATCACCCCCAGGCTGCACAGATCCGTTACTTTTCTCATAGGAAAGTGTACTATTTTACAAATAGTCAGCATCACATGTTACGTTTTCATTTCATAAAAACAATAACATGCACAGGGAAAACAAAGCAGAAAAACATTACAATGTGCTATTGTCACATACTTATTATGAGTCTACTTGCCAGCCCATAGAGCCCCATTTTGAACCCGGACATGTTGAGTACCCTAAAGTTTTATGTTAGAAATGTCGAGTATGGGTCCCCAGCATTTAGAAACTGCCGGATGCTAACTTGGGCAATTTTCATAATATTGGGTATGTGACCATACCATTAACAATCTATATACAGTATGGCAAAAATGTAAAAATGCCAAAATGCTTTAAGTAGCATGTGACGTGTCAAACTAGTGGGTTTTCATGATTCTGAACCCATTCCAAGCATTAGTTTTGCACAAAAAACACTCGTTGGGCTAAAAACCTCCATAGCACACCCGAATGTGCCAAAATGTGCTGACCTCATCACATTTGTGATGACGGCTATGGCTGTTTTAGCCCAAAGAGTGTTTTTTTGTGCAAAACTAATGCTTGGAATGGTGTGTGTGTGTGTGTGAGAGAGAGAGAGGGAGAGACAGAAACACACACACACACACACGCACACGCACACGCACACGCACACACACACACACACACACACACACACACACACACACACACACACACACACACACACACACACACACACACACACACACACAGTACTGTCTGCAGGCTTTTGCTGCCCAACCTGTTCAACAGTCAGTGTGGTTTACACAGCAAACTGCTGACAACATGAGACATCAGCCACAAGCAGCGACACCTTCACATCCTGTTCGTACTGTATGTAGGGACACTCAACTGTTTACCATAGAATACATATTGTCATGTGGAAGATTGTTTAGCTATTTTTTGATTTATTAGCTTTATTTTATATATTTTTTTCTTTATATTACATGGTATAGTGTAGCTAGACGGTCGGTGCATGGTTCTCAAACATTTCATTGTCTCCCATCACAGATATAGCTTCCAATTTGTTACACTCTCAGAGTTGCATTTAGAAGCCCCTGTAGGAACCCTGAGGGTCTTTCTGGATTTTTCTCTATCTCTTTTTTTTCTCTACCCGAACACCTGCCTGTAGGAAAAATCAGGGATGTGGGCAGGGAAACAAAACAAACCTACCTTCTATGATGTCACTGAGCATCATAAAGGTACTGAAAGACCCATCCACGTCAGACATCAGCAACATTATGAAAATTGCAAAAATATAATCGAACACTAAAAAGAGTGTTCTAGGGTTCTAGTGTATTTGCCCTTGTGGAAATGCAGTTTCCACACAGAGATCCCAGACTAATATCTGGCAGTGGTATTAGTCTGGCCATGCCAGGCTAGTCCTAACTGGCAGTAGAGGCAGAGGAGAAACCTCACTCCCACAGAGGAGAACATCAATCAGGTTACACCTGTTTTCATCCATACAAACGACAAACTATAGTATACACCTTGGCTGTTTTGAATAATTGGCTTTTTGCAACAAGTTCCACAGTAGCATTTAACCCATTTAGACCTGAGACCAGATTCTAAAAATGTCTTCCAAATCATGACAGTTTTCTGAAAAAGTTTTCAAACTATTTCATGTCAAGGACACCAAAATGATATCTAATTGGCCACCGACCCCCATCTGAAAATATGTATGGTAGGCATGTGTTCCAGAGACCTCCCAGAAGCAAATATTTGAGTTAAAAGCGTTCGCTCTGAAAGAATATATTCAAAGATTTGTGCCACACTTTCACGATCTTTCGCTCTATGAGCTTGTAGATCTGCTATTTTTCAACAGCTAAAGTATAACATAATGCTTAAAACACCAAAAGGGGTTTCCGTCCAGAATGGGTTAAAACACTAAAGTGAGAATATGTATACACTTGAGTGTTTGAGTTGAGCGAATGAGTTGCAATCTAGAATAATGATTCAGTGCATGCAAATGAATCCAATGTGAGCGAAAGCCTCTGCTGAACTTGGAATGAACGCGCCCTGTCTAGTCTACAGCCTCTAACCAATCATAAATATAGTGGTTGTCAATGTTGGGCGGAGACCTTTTATGTCAAAAAATGTTACTTTTCAGGAATTGGGGTAAAAAACAAGCCGTGTTCCAAAGGATCCAGTGTGGTTATTATTTGGTCCCACGCTCTTGCTGTTAATACGTAAAGCCTACAGTCCCACAGTCTTAACCACTTCCACTGTCACTTTAAAATGTAAAAAGAAAAAAGGGAAATGATCCCTATTCTGTCTGAATAGAGCACTGAAGTCTGGCGTCAATATCGTTAGAGGGCGCTAAGTCCACGGGTTCATGTACTTTTTATTATCATCCCGTTTCACTCATATGGATATGAAGAGTCAACTGACTGTGAGAAAACACTAGTGTTACTGCTGCCGAATTAGTTGCATTTTCACTAGAAACAGACTGTATCATATATGAGTTACTGACTGTCGTAATGATACAGAGACACCTCCTTGACAATATCACCAGGACAGTTTGTTTATTTTTGGACCACAATTATTAAATGAGACGATTTTAAGATGACCCCATGTTATTCTCCATAGAGAAATTACTTTCCGTGAACCAGGGGATGAGCGAGTGACGTCAGGACTTACTATGTACTATATTGTACATTATGGTGTTTAAAGGGCCATTTCACCGCTGGAAGAAACTGCAATCACTCAATGTTAATAGTATTTGTAGTAGATAACAGTAGCACAATTTGAAATTTGCACCCTATGGCCAGAAACATAATAGTAGTCTGTGGGTTTGACTATAGGGTTTGACTGGATTACTGAATTCCTACAATGACCATAATGCTTTGGTGCACTTGTGGTTGGGAGACACCTTAAGGCCTATTCATAGTCCAGTTTTTGGTGACCACATTTTCAAGACAAACTCTGGTCATGAACATGGCGTCAAGACACATATTACACGTATTACACAATCCCCAGGAAAGTGTTTCTTGTGTCCTGAACATCATTAAAATAAGATCTGGTTGCCAAAGGGGTGAAGTGGCCCATTGCACATTTACACTGATATACATACAAACGCTGCATATCTATTGCTGTTAGCGGTGTTCTAGACAGACAGTTACTGACATGTTTGGAATCAGGGATGAGGATAACAGGGAGCTCAGCAGCAACCGGTTAGCCAACCCCATTATCAGTTCATTAACGGTTGAAAAGGCTGAAATACTCTTATGATCCACATACCAAACCTGAAATGAACAGTGATTCATTCACTCACTGCTTTGAAAATCCATTTCAAAGCAATTAGCCCTTCACTAAGTCCCTCCCCAACCCAGCCTTGTCCAATAGGGTCAGTGCATAGGGAGGAGTTATACTCAGAACGGGTTATTCTGGTTGCCATTTTTCTGCCTACCAGTAGGCTACAGTAGTAGGCTGCTAGGCTATATTTTCCAGCCTCACTGTGGATACATATACCATTGTAGATATACAATTAAATAAACACTGTATGGTTTGGGTGTCAGATGACAAAATAACATAACCTTGATCCACAACAGTAATGGGTCTGCCCCGTCTGTTTTTAAACTAACTTGTCCATTCCACCGCGGGCCGTCAGAATTATGCTTCCATTGTAGCCTTGCAGTGCGTTGACTGTCGGCGATATCAAATAATTCAATACACGCTGTATGGTTTCTTTGATTTGGGTGTCAGCTGACAAAATAACATAACATTCAGCAACATTCCCAAACAAATGTATGCTCTGCTCTACCTGTCCTCAAATGAGCATGACAGTGTAATCAAAACAATAATGGTCAGATCGCATACAGACAGATTATTTATTTACTGCGGAGAGAACACATGTTTGACTGATCACTCGTCACTCTCGTGGTGTTTTTCCCCCTCTCCCTGGTTCCATAAGGATATGTCCACATGTCTTCTCGTCAAGTAAGATGTAAACATTGAGAACTGTTTTGACGTGAGGGGAGGGGAGGCGGCTATCAGATCAGAATACCCAAACATTTCCGCAAATAATAATACCACTGTCGATCCAGAGCCATAGAGTAGAAGAGTTGTGACATGTCAAAGATAGTAGAGAGATGGAAGATGGTGTACTGCAGTGACAGTGTACACACCAGCGTCACTGACAAGCAAACGTACGAACTACAGACTGGCAGCCAAGTAGCCTAGCATCCTACTAGCCTACATGTAGGCAGAAAGATAAAATAATATAAAATAAGCCAAAATCCTACCGAACGCATCACTATGCCCTCCCCCTATAGGCACGTTAGCAGCGAAGAAAGCTTGACCTGTATAGCAACCGCTTTTTGGGGTGGGATTTAGTGAAGGGCTAATTGGTTTATGCGATGCAGTTATTTGTCTGTTTTTCCCAATAGTTTCCATATTGAACTGTCAGCATTAAGTGCAGTGAAATGTGTAGTTTTATCAATGTATTTTATGGATAAGTGCAGTGAAATGTGTAGTTTTATCAATATATTTTATGGATAAGTGCAGTGAAATGTGTAGTTTTATCAATGTATTTTATGGATAAGTGCAGTGAAATGTGTAGTTTTATCAATGTATTTTATGGATAAGTGCAGTGAAATGTGTAGTTTTATCAATATATTTTATGGATAAGTGCAGTGAAATGTGTAGTTTTATCAATGTATTTTATGGATAAGTGCAGTGAAATGTGTAGTTTTATCAATATATTTTATGGATAAGTGCAGTGAAATGTGTAGTTTTATCAATGTATTTTATGGATAAGTGCAGTGAAATGTGTAGTTGTATCAATGTATTTTATGGATAAGTGCAGTGAAATGTGTAGTTTTATCAATATATTTTATGGATAAGTGCAGTGAAATGTGTAGTTTTATCAATGTATTTTATGGATAAGTGCAGTGAAATGTGTAGTTTTATCAATATATTTTATGGATAAGTGCAGTGAAATGTGTTCATGTCTAGGAACAGCTTCTTTGCTTCAGCGTTTACGGCAGTGGCCGAGGACCCCCAAATTGATATGTATTTGGTCACAGAGCCTCATCTAAAAAGAGCTTGTGCCATTCATGCACTCAACAAGATTTGTGTTGTTAAAAACATCACTAGATGCTAACAGTTTGCTAAGTTCTGAACCAGTTGCTATGTTATTTCTTTTTTTTACAGCCAAAGTATAAAATAGTTAAAGTGGTTAAACGCATTTTGACACATTAATCAATTTGGCTGGGGTGGTGGGACCCCCTGGAACTCCTTCAAGGACCCGTGGGGGTCCCATTGACCCATTTAGACCTGAAGTCGATTCTACAAATGTTTCTATGTCAGTGGTGCTCAATCTTTTTCATGTCAAGGACCCACAGAATTATCTGTATTTGGCCACAAACCCCCATCTGAAAATATTTTGTTCCAGGGACCCCCCCCCCCCCCCCCCCCCCCCCCCTAGAAGATGATATAAGTTCAAAACGTTTGCTGTGAAAGCATATAATATTCAAAGATTTGCGCCAGGTTTTCACGATGTTTCGAAAATAGCGCTACGACCTTGTAGATCTGCTATTTTTCAATCGCTAAAGTATAACATAATGCTTAAAACAACCAAAAGGGGTTCCCGTCCTGAATGGGTTAAGAAACAGTGGTACAGTAAAAACGACTGTATATCTGTCTGAGATGTTGTGACGACGTGTTTTGTTTTGTTTTGCTTTTTTTGGCCTGATGTCTGACAAATGTCAGCTGTAACTCTACACTGATCTCTGTTGTATTGTTGTGCCTGGATTAAGCTGCATGCGCTCTCTGCGTGCGTGCGTGTGCGCGTGCGTGCACTCACACATGCACACGCACACACACACACACACACACACACACACACACACACACACACACACACACACACACACACACACACACACACACACACACACACACACACACACACACACACTGTGAACCTGTGTATGTGTGTTGTATGCATGCCCGTGTGTATGCATGTCTGGCTGCGCACTGTACGTGTGAACTTCACGCAATACGGTAGACACACACACACACACACACACACACACACACACACACACACACACACACACACACACACACACACACACACACACACACGTGCACCCCCATGCATCCATGCAGCTGATGTTGGTTAGCGGAGGCTTGTAGAGGGCTTGGCTCAGACAGCCTTCATTTGTTCCCTGTGTCCTGAGGTGACCTCAGCCTCTCCACCACTAGTATACACACATGGTTGTCTTTAAATGGGACGAGAGAAGCTCTGTCTGTCTGTCCGTCTATCCGTCCCTCCGTCCGTCCGTCTGTCCTCATATCTGGCCACAACCATTCCCAGGGGGAATCATTCAGAAAGAAACATCGGGAGAGAGGGAGAGAGAGGGGTGGGCGGGGAGAGAGATAGAGAGAGAGGAAATTAGGTCGCCTGGAGAATGAGACAGGAATGAGGAAATGACAGAACACCATCATGGAACTGATATTGTACTGTACTAGAATCTGGCGCGCCTGTGGCGCGCTCACGTCTTAGCACCACGCGTCTGTGTTGTTGTTGTTGTTGTTTCTCCATGAATATCGTGTGTGTCCGAGTGAGACACACACACAAAAGCGTAACATTTTGAACGAAGGCAGACAGCGATGTGTCTTTGGCTACACTGACTGGTTTGGTTGAGACTGAGAAGTGTAACAAAGTGTTTGATGATGTTTCATCTCAGTTTGTAGGAAAAGGAAAAGGATGGATTTGCCCAAACACATGAACGCGCTGGCTGTTGACTATCATTGCGCCATTTGCACGCGTTCACATATGAAACATATAGCGTTCACGTTTCATGGGTCCAATAACATGAACGTGCGCAATGATAGTCAACAGACCAGCGCTGGCTCGAGCTGCACTACCAAATTCGGCCACTATGTCCATTTCGTCTCAGGGTTTCCTCCGGGTGCCGTCTCTATTAATATATACTCTAAGGTTCATTCACACGCATGCAGACACAAAGACGCAAAGACGCGTTATGAGTTGATTTGGAGCAGCTACAAACATGCATCATTGCGCAGCGCCTTTGCAACGTCACGTCGCTGGCTTCCATTGACAATGAATGGTATAGACTGCATCTTTTACCTCTGCCCGTATGTGCGTGCACCTAAACAGTCTCCTCCGAGGTCTGTGTGACTTATGGCCACCTGAACCAGCACAGAAAGTTGTGCGCACCATGGGGACAAACACATTTGCATTGTGGGTGTGGAATTCTCTCAATCGTAATAGACGCTCTGTCCGAATGTCCTCCCACCATACACCCATGCACGCATGTGCACACACACACACACACAGTGTTGCTCACCCACACGCGCGCGCACACACACGCATGCACACGCATACGCACACATACACACACATGCACACACACACACACACACACACACACACACACACACACACACACACACACACACACACGCACACACACACATACACGTGTGTTAGTACTTTTTCCACCAATGTCAATCTGGCATAACTCTAACCCCGACCTCTAAACCTGACTCTATTTTCGTCCGTGCTAAACCTAAACTTTTTTTTTGTTTTACTATTTTGAATAGAATATTTTTTTAATAGTTCAACCAGCCCATACATCGACACGTTGTGAGCTTGTAGATTGTCTGTTTGAACTATTCAAAAATGTTTTCAACATAGCAAAAAAGAAAGAAGGCAACGCGGTTTAGGGATAAGGGGTTTAGCATGGATGAAAATAGAGCCCAGTATGTCCAGTCCTGGCCCTAAACCCCAGCCTGAATCTTTTCATAGAGTTGTAAACCTATAACTCCAAAGAATTTACAACCAGTTTTGGTTGTAGTGGTTTGGTACAACCAGTTGTGTTCTTGTGAGGACTGCTGGGAAATTGTCCTCACAATGTCTATTGTTCAAAGTTTTACTGTACTTGTGGGGACATTAAGGCAAGCATAGTAACACAAGTACACGCACGCACGCACGCACGCACGCACGCACGCACGCACGCACGCACGCACGCACACACACACACACACACACACACACACACACACACACACGGTCCCGGGGGCTCCTGTCATGGCCCGCTGCCATGAAGGAAGCCACTTCTGTGGCTGAGATCAGAGGGAAGGACGGACGCGGCGTCCAAGGTTAGGTTTGTGTGTCCCGAGACAATATAGAAAGGAGTGCTTGATAAAAGGACTACTCTCGTCCATAGCCCTAATGCCCTTTGCTGCCGTTGCATTAAGGCTATGGGACCGTTCTCTTTCCATGAAACGTACTGTAGACCAGCCTCTCCTCTATTACGAAAATAAAAAGAACATTTCACCTACTCACCAATACAAAGGCGGCTTGTGTAATTAGAAAGACTACTTTCCTTAGTGGACGCACTCTGAGCCTCCCCACCACACATATAAAATGCACTTTTTGGCCAGAAACGGATTTTATTTCACAGGAAGGAAAAATCTTGTCTATGAGATTTTCTCTTGGCAATATCGACAGAGGGCGCAGTGGAGTAACTAAAAGTATTTTTTTTCCCGGTGAAAATAAAATGCACTTTTTGGCCAGAAAGGGATGTGTGGTGGGGAGGCTCAGAGTGCGTCCACTAAGGAAAGTAGTCTTTCTAATTACACAAGCCGCCTTTGTATTGGTGAGTAGGTGAAATGTTCTTTTTATTTTCTTAACCGAGAAGAGGCTGGTCTGCGTTTCATGCGAGCCAGGAAAGAGATCGGTCCCATATAGCCTTAATGCAACGGCAGCAAAGAACATTAGGGCTATGGACCAGAGCTAGTAAAGAACGAGACAATAGAAAGGAGTGCTTGATCAAGAACGACACTGCTTCCCACTGCTCGTGCTTCTGGAACCCTCCTTGTCTTTGGCTCGGCTTTTCAGCTTTAACCTGCACTTAACCCATTAAGACCTATGAAGCTGATTCTACAAATGTCTTCTAAATCCAGTTTTCTAAATAAATAAATATATAAAGGTTTTAATGTCAAGGACCCCGACGATTCTATGTATTTGGCCATGGACCCGCATCTCAAGATGTTTTGTGCCAGGGACCACATTGACTATTATACAGAATCAAATCGAACGACACTCTCACCAGTGACAAGCTTGATGTGGCCCGAGTTAAACACCTTCTTCACAAACATAGCCACAACTCTGGGTAACACTTAGAGAGTTGAAATCGTGAAATAAGCTTCACTGCCGAGTATTTCAAGAATCACCTGGGGGCCCGGGCACCTAATGTCTGTTTCACGAAAATCCGCCTGAATATTTTCCAATCCTTTGTAATAGTGTCCAAAAATATTCCACTGTTCCAACAACAGCAGCAGCAGCAGCAGCGGGGAACTGGGAGACACGGGCGCCACCATTGCCCCTCATTGACTTTGCATTGAGCCTCAATTTCCCCATCAGCCCTAGGAAGCCAGTGTGACTGATTTTTTTTCCGGTCACGTGTTCCAAACGTGTGACGTATCCTACTGTGTCTGATGGAAATCATGTATCTCTTAAAAGTTATCAAAAACAGCTAATTAAACAATGAAAACAAAACATTGGGAATATCGTGATCAGCAGTCAAACTGTTAACAAACTGTCCTCCCACTCTGGATGTTTTGGTGTAGAGCACATTCAAGCTTTCTACAAAAACCTAGGTGTTTGCAAAGACGATTTTAAACATGGTAATGGTAACAACACTGATGAGGTCTGATGCCCTGCAACCCAACAAGGCCACCGGCCATGACAATATCGCCTGCACATTTTCTCAGAAACTCAGCCGTCTGCCCGTCTCCATTGCTCCAATCATCACCCACATAATAAACCTCTGCACAAAAAAGGCAGCAAATTAGACCCCGGCAACTGCCGCCCTACTTCTATTCTTAACTCCATCTCACTCTCGAAAGTGATGGAAAAATATAGTCTATGAAAAGGTTGAAAAGTATCTTGCCGATAAGAAACTACTGTACGAATTCCAATCTGGCTTCAGAACATCCCATTCCACTGACATGCCTTCTCTATTTGACACATCAAACACGAGGTTGATTCTGGCAAATACTGCGGAATGGTCAAGCTGGACATTACATTACATTACATTACAGTCATTTAGCAGACGCTTTTATCCAAAGCGACTTACAATAAGTGTATTCAACATAGGTAGGGAACAAAAACTACTAATCACCAGAAGTCTTTAGTGCATTTTCTGCAAAAACAAGCAACCAAGAGTATACCTAGCGCTAAGGTAAAAGTGCAATATATCAGCTACCTATTTCCTTAAACAGATGAGACAACATAGCTAAATCAAATGAGCATGAGCTAAAACAATTAAGTGTATCGACTTAAACAAGATCCAATAAACAATACAACAATAGAAAACAAGCGTTCGTACAACTAGTTAACAACAAGTAGGTCAGGCATAGAGGAAGGGTAGTGTTTCCTGAAGAGGTGGGTTTTCAACCTGCGGCGAAATATGGGCAGTGACTCTGCTGTCCTAACATCAGTGGGGAGTTCATTCCACCACTGTGGGGCCAGAACAGAAAAGAGTCGTGACCGTGTGGATCGGCCAGAAGGACCCTTGAGTGACGAGGCAATCAGTCGCCCCGAGGTGGCAGACCGAAGTGGTCGGGCAGGGGTGTAGGCATCGACCATAGCCCGGACCATGGACCATGGACCATGGACCTCCAAAAGGCTTTGACACCATAGTCTAATCATTGGACTCGGAATCCACACCTCCCGGGTTCGAATCCCGCTGCTATCACTATTTTTCCAACAACCGCGGACTAATTTTTTTTGCAGATAAAGTATAGTTTTAGCTTTTTAGCTAAAGCGCACAAGTTGCTGTGTCGAACATTGCAAATTTCGCTAAAGCTGACTCAGCCTCTTTCGAGTTGCAACTCGATATGGACAGAATAGTTCATCTCAAAGGAACATAAGAAATTGGCAAAGCAATCAGAATATAAACAAAGTTAAACGTAAGGAACACAGTCGGCTGGAGACAAGACCCACAAACGACTAGCAGTGTTGTCTCGCCGGAGGACTGAGAGGCAATGAGATTTAAGGACACGGCACTCCGGGTACCCAGCGTGCCACGTGACCGGCTGGCCAATTGGAGAGCTGATCAGACTCCCACATGATCAACCGGCCCTCCCTCAGGATGGTAAGCGAGAAGGGACTGTAGTAGGAAGAGACACAAAATAATAACACACACCAACCATGATAGGCGCCACTAAGCCAGTGCGGTGTTGATAGTTGCTCCGTAGGCTGTCAATATATATACAGATATAATGGGATTAGCTCTATATATTACCAGTAACTCATCGGTATATATAGTTATGGATATAGCAATAAAGCATATAAATATATATTTATCATATCACTCACTAAAGAAAAATATAACGGCGGCTGCCGTTACACTCCCCTCCCAGAGAGAGGTTCTTTCCCCAAGAAAACCTCTCCTGAGGATATAGGATTGCGTAGATAGAGTGGGATCCGCTAAATTCGTTACTAAACTCGACTTGCTCAAAGGCTATTGGCAAGTCGGACTGAGTGAATACGTGTCGGAGATCTCCGGTTTCGTGACGCCAGATGGCTTATATCAGTATACCGTAATGCCGCTTTGGCTTCGTAATGCGTCCACTACTTTTCAGCGGTTAATGCATATTGTGTTAAAGGGGGTCCACAACTGTGAGGTTATTTGGATGACGTAGTATGTTACACGGACACATGGTCTGAACATATTGATATGAGCATATTTGCCGATACCGATATGACCCGATATGACAAATAAGGACCGATACTGTTATACATGGACCCTATTGGAAACAAGTGTAATGCTTAATTGGGTCGTCCACTCACAGTTAACAGCCTTTGTATTGAGTTTGTGCTTGAAATGTACTGTAATTCTGCAAACTGTTAATAAATTCTTCAATCAATCAATCAATCAAACAAACATATACAGTATTGGGACATCAATACTCAGAACATCTTCGTATTGACAGCTGCAACACTGGGGGGGAGTGGCATGGAGAGGGGGGAGGGGGGTTGAGTACCACCACCACGCTCCTGTGCTATTCATGAGCTGAGGGCAGGTTTGCTCAAGGGCACGTTGACCGCACTCTCCCAAGTTCCATTGACCTTCCAGTCACAAGGACACCTCTAGATCAGTGGTTTTCAACCATTTTTCATATCAAGACCCATTATTTATTCGGAATTTGCGCCACCAAATGGACCCTTGGAACCACACATTGCATATTACTGTCGTAGCAAAAATAGCCGATCTACAAGCTCAAGAGTCAAAATGTGTCGCACTGTGACACGTTTTGAGCTTGTAGATCAGCTATTTTTGCTATATTTGAATTGAAATTAAATACAAATACATTGGACATAAAAAAGACAATAACATTTTAATACTAGTCATTAAGCTACATAATATATACGTATAGACTGAAGTAAATAAAGCGGCTCATGTTTGCAACGTCCAAATCAATCAAATCAAACCTCCAAACATTATGTCTAGTTTAGGAATCGCAATGCAGTATGTCATGAGCTTGTAGATCTGCTATTCTTTTTTGCAAACGATTAAAGCAGAAATAACATGCATTTTAAAACTGTTTTTAATATTTAATATCATATTGTCTATGTCCCTCAAACTTATTGCTAATGGTTTGAGCCTCAATCACCACTCTGATATAACCAGACCTTGTCATTTCTTTCTGGACTTTGAAAGCAGTTTTAGATGCAATACCACAATGTCCTGAGGTGGTGGGGGTGCTGATATGCAGATTATTTAATATTTGAGTCATTATAATACTGATGCTAGATAATCACAGGCTTGTTTCCATTCCAGCTTGGAAAATCAACAATGGCAGACATTGTAAACAAAGTGGAAATGCAAATTTGGAACTGAAGAAGAGGAGGAATTATACAAAGTAGGGTGACATCACGATGAGGACAAAATCATTTGAGCTGTTCCTGAGAGCAATTTCCATTAAAGCACCCATATGATATGAAAGCCTGATTGTTCAAAATTGGTTACTTGTGGGGATAGAAAACACATACAGTATGGCAGCCCCAAAAACACAAAAGAAACTTAAAAAGTTGAATTTTATGTTATAGGTCCATATAAACCAGATTTTAGGTTGAACTTGAAATGTTATCTTAAGTTATTTATTTTGCAAAAGCTGTCCATTGCATTTGTTTTGGTTATATAATGAACGAAAGTCAAACGCACACATTACTCCTCTGACAATCTGCCGGTGATTTAACCCCCCCCCCCCCCCCCCCAAAGCAAGCAGCTGTGGATCTGGATTGGTGAGCCGTGCAAAGGGTTAATATCTCGGGGGCTGAACTCGGTCACCTGTTTTAATAAGCGCTGTTAATCCGGATCCAGCGTGTGTGCAGGGAAGGGAGTCCACTCCGCGGCTTCCCTCCGTCCCGTGTGCAGCGTAGAGGGGCTGGAGTAAAAAAGCCCACATAGGGGATCCTTTGTTTAGGAGAGTCTAGGCATGGAAGATAATTTACAAGCCGCTAAGGTCCTCTCGCCATTGGCTGACGAGTGCTCTGTCTGCGTCTGCGAAAGGCATCCCGCGCGCGCGCGTGTGTGTGTGTGTGTGTGTGCGCGTCTATATGTCTGTGAGTGAGTGAGTGAGTGAGTGTGTGCGTCTCTGCTGCAGCTCTCTGCCTTGCCTATACCGGTGGCTCTCTCTCTCTTACACACACACACACACACACACACACACACACACACACACACACACACACACACACACACACACACACACACACACACACACACACGCTCACCCCCAGCCAGCCAAGCCGGTCATGATATACCCGGAGCTTTGCCCTAGCTGCTGCACTCGCTGCTGCTGGCTACTGTAGCCAGCCAGCCGCACGGCCAAGCCATTCTTCTGGACGGGACCGTTACGTGGTTTACGGGGGGCCTGGAAGGGAAAGGGGAAAGGGAACCGAACCCCCAAGATGGCCACCAGAACCTTTTAGGAGCTACAGTAGGAGTAGGAGGAGGAGGGGGATATGCTGGAGCCCAAGCTGCAGGGGCCGCCGTTCTTCCCCCGGAGGACAGACGAGGTAAAGGCGTCCGGAGGAGCTCTGCTCCCCCCCCCCCCCCCCCTGCCCCCCCCCACCACCCCACCGGGCTCTATTGTCTGGCCGTGGAACGGATGAGGCGATCTGCTGCCGTAGCGTACCGTACCGTACGGCCGCTCATTATCTGGAGGTTAAATATCCTCTTCCGTCTTCTGCCTCTCCCTCCTCCTCCGCTGGCCTTTTGTTTTTTTTGTATTGCTTTATTGTTTATTGCTTTATTTTTACTCATGGGCGATGGAGCCTGTTATTTGGAAGTGGCTGCTGGAGTACAGTTAGTTCTCACTCACGGCGTCCTGCTGAGGATCTACAGTAGGCTATACCTCCTGCACCTCTCTCTCTCTGTCTCTCTCTGTCTCTCTCTCTCTCTCTCTCTCTGTCTCTCTCATTCTCTCTCTCCCTCTATCTCTCTCTCTCTCTCTCTCCCTCTCTCTCTCTGTCTCTCTCTCTCTTTCTCTCTCTCTCTCTCTGTCTCTCTCATTCTCTCTCTCCCTCTATCTCTCTCTCTCTCTCTCCCTCTCTCTCTCTGTGTACGTTTGGCTTCTCTCGTTCCCAGGTGGGTTACAAGGACGCAGCCACTGTGTCACTGACAAAGAGGACAGTTTCCACGGTAACAGACGTGACCTCCACCCCCCCCCCCCCCCCCTACTGCCCCCCCCTCCTTCCTCATGTCTTTATTTAGCCCAGTGGTTTGCAAAAAATTTTTTGTTTCCCACATCAAGGATCCCAAAATGTGATGTGTATTTGGCTGTGGACAGTCTGGACACATCAAGGACTTTAGACCAGGGACGAGGAGTTTGTGTTCAAAATATTTTTTATTAATTATTCCAATTATTATTATTATTTTCAAGCATTCTTTAATGTTTTAAAAAATACTGTAGATTTTTTTTTCGTCCTTTTTTTTGAATAGCCAAAGTACAAAATAGGTTTAAAACGGACGGACGTGATGCTAATAAGTACTAATTATGCTGGAGACCCCCCCCCCCCGAACCCCATCAAAAACACCCCCATTGGGGTCCCACGGTAACCCACCGGACCCCACTTTAAGATGCACCGTTTTCACCACCGCAGCGCAGCAGAGGACAAAGTTTGTTTCGGTTTCTCCCTCGTTGTGGAACAGCCGCCTGCATGCATTTTCTTTTCTGCACCTGCTGTTTTGTGATTGCCTGCATGGCAGCAGAGAAGTGGAGTGCCTGTGTAATCCACGGGGTTGTAAATTGTAATTTGGCAGCACTGGCTCCACTTTGCTCGGCTGCAGTAATGGCAGCAGCGGTCGTATACTCGTATTGTTTGTTTGTTGTATGTTGCTTCTTGTTGTTACAAAAGGTTCCTCGTGTTGCTGCTGCTGCAGTCTCTCTCAATCTGTGTAATTTTATGGTTGATTAAGCGCCGGCTCACGCCGAGGTATACTTTGATCTGTGTCGGCAGGTAGGAAGTCTTAATAGTCCTTCAGAGGTTTATGGGTGAATTTAAATTGGTACTTTAGGGGTGTCTGCCAGTTTACTTTTTAGTTTTCCGTTGGGCTGATTAGTCCAGCCGACTATAGTGTGACACTGAGTTTAGAGCGAGCGGGAACCGGAAAAAGGCTACATACGCTCTGTGAATGAAGCAAAATTACTCACGAGACTTAAAAAGGACTTACTTACTACGCGCACGTTTGCATGTGGTGCTGAAACTCTCAGTCAGGAAGGAAACGTGTGGGTTTTTTTTTCTTTCTTTACGTCTTGTCTTAAGAGCCGCCGTGACTCAGGAGACAGACATCACCCTGAACGGCGTGCGATTGTTGCTCGGCCGCAAAGCGACCAAGAAGGGGAAACGTGCAAGTTTCGAGCTGTGCCTGAAACAATGCTTTTCTTGTCTAGTATAGGAACGATGGCTTGCATGTGTCAAGTTGTCAGAGCCAACTGTCAACGCAACTGTGCGATGTTATGAGTACAGTACGGAGATCTGTTTTCCAGCGGAGAGTTTTTAGAGTGTGTGTGTGTGTGTGTGTGTGTGTGTGTGTGTGTGTGTGTGTGTGTGTGTGTGTGTGTGTGTGTGTGTGTGTGTGTGTGTGTGTGTGTGTGTGTGTGTGTGTGTGTGTGTGTGTGTGTGTGTGTGTGTGTGTGTGTGTGTGTGTGTGTGTGTGTGTGTGTGTGTGTGGCTCAGGAGGTAAGAGCGGCCGCTTCATGGGAGCCGGAAGGTTTCCCGGTTCGATCCCAGGCTCCCCGCCAGGGTTACTGTTGTTGACGTGTCCTTGAGCAAGACACTGAAACCCTAACTGCAACCAACGAGCAGGTTGGTGCCTTGCGTGGTTTCCTTCACCGTCTGTGTGCGAACGGGTGAATGTAATGCACATTGTAGCGCCTTGGATAGAGTTGTGGGTGTAATTCATTGTCAGTTAATGTGTTATTAATGATTTACAACTATGCTAAGTAATTAGTTAAGCAGCTTGTGGTTAGAGTTGTCCGCCCTGAGACTGGGAGGTCGGGGTTCGATCCCTGGTCGGGTCATATCAAAGACCCCAGTGCCTCCCTGCGTGCTTGGCACTCAGCATCAACGGTTGGATTGGGGTAAATCGAAGAGCGCGATATAACATAATCTATGAAAACCCTTAAATGACAAGATATCTCGTCAATGCCATGCAGTGAACCGTTGGATTTCAGATGACGAGGCATCTTGTCAGTGATATTGTATGTGTTATCCAGTCCGAAATAGCTTTCATTAATTCAACATTCAATTAGAGTAGCATTTCCAAAGAGTCCAATCAGATTCGCTGTAGAAGAATCTAAATAAATTAGCTGTTCCACAGTAGCCAAAAACTACTGCAGAAACATGCTCCATTGTCTGTGCCAGTCATCTATTTTAAAACATACTATTTTAAGGTCTTCATTATGTGAACACATTTGATATCAGAAAATAATGTGTTCATCAAATAATTATTGGCTATTTTCACCACACGAGACCACCGTAGAACCAAAGTATATGGAATGGGGCTCAAGTGGTCAAGCTGTCGCTCACACTGCTGTTGCTAGGGCAGGTCTCTAAACATGGCTGTGTGTCTGTGTGGAGCATTCACCCCCTCAGGTAATGCTGCCGCATGGTTTTGTTGGTCTGAGTGCCTTTGACGGGAGCAGGAGGTGTGTGTGTGTGCGTGCGTGTGTGTGTGTGTGTGCGCGCGTGGCGTGCACGTTTGTGTGTATGTCCTCCTGTGCAGGAGGGCGAGAGAAAAAGAGAGAAAGGATACTAAAGAAGTAAAGAAAACTTTGTCCCTTCCTTCATTCAATGCCATCGTCATTTGTCAACTCTTTGAGAGAGTTCCTGAGGCAAACTGCAACAACCACAACACTAGCACACACACACACACACACACACACACACACACACACACACACACACACACACACACACACACACACACACACACACACACACACACACACACACACACACACACACACACACACGTGTCTGGTGCAGTGCTGGAAATCAGCCAGCAGTGCTTTGTCATTGAAAGCAGGTTTATTGTGACAGACCCACCGCCTCTGTCTGTCTGTCTGTCTGTCTGTCTGTCTGTCTGTCTGTCTGTCTGTCTGTCTGTCTGTCTGTCTGTCTGTCTGTCTGTCTGTCTGTCTGTCTGTCTGTCTGTCTGTCTGTCTGTCTGTCTGTCTGTCTGTCTGTCTGTCTGTCTCTCTGTCTCTCTGTCTCTGTCTCTGTCTCTGTCTCTGTCTCTCTCTCCTCTCATTTGAACCCCAGGGCAGTGCATGGTTCTCAAAGTGGGGACCCACTGCCACCCAAGGGTGCAGTGTGGAGTGGGTGACCCATGCAGGCTAGCGGTTCCGGATGTTCTGACGGTTTAATAGCCGTCATCAGCCCTTATCAAGACCATGCAATGGATCCAGTATGGACATTTCCTACATACTGACGTTGCTGTCAGCCATTCTTTCTCGACTACTAACCTTTAACTACTAACTAAAACATTAATTGCCAGACTCTCCTTCAACAAAGATGGGGAAAGCAAACATTCTTTGTTCTCTCTCTAGGTCGTCCTCAGACGAGCCTTCCATGGTCGCTTCCAGTCACCATACATCCGGCCAGCTCGTTGGTTCTTTGCGCTCTGACCTGCATCTTTCTTGAGTACATCCACATATGTTAGTATGGGACGTCCTCGTGCCCATGTGTTGGTTCCCACAGCACCAGTTTGCTGGCTGGCAGCTCCTGGTGTCTTTGGCAGTGTTCTGCAAGTCGCATTCTCCTGGCTGCTATTTTGTCGCTCACCCTGAATATTCCAGCATACAGATTCTCGTTGGAAACATGTGTACTCTTGCTGATGTTGAGCACTACACGTAACATTCTGATGTAGCACCCGTCTAGAGCCTTCTGCAGAGTTGGCTTCAGGGTCCAGCATTCACTGCCATATAAGAGAACAGATTCTACCATTGCATTGTTCTGTACAGAACACGTCCTTAGCCCAGAAACCAAACTCTAACCCTAACCCTATAACCCCAGTCTTAACAGGCCACATATAAGTAAACATAAAGCAAAGTTGTTGTATCACGCAGTTTCACAATGTTTTCGCTTCGGCGGGAGTATAGTTTCACTTCCGCGTTTCCTAGTAGTCGCCTACTAGGACATGTCAGGACATGTCCATAATCATTACCTCCATTGCATGGTGTGATAAGGTGCATATTGGTGATCATGGGTTGATGACATCGCCGAAGCGGCTGTGCGGGCACAGCGCGGCCAGCCAGTTGCAGCAGCAGCCGGCTTGTTGCCTCAGCCGTCACTCCAGCTCTCTCTCTCTGTTGCATCAGCAGCCTCTGTAGCGGGGCAGAACACACACACACACACAGCTGGGAGAGAGACACACAGATAGTGGTGGAAATGTATAGTACTCACTCAAATGTTTTACTTTACAGTAAAAGTAAGAGGGACAGAGACAGACGGAGACAGAAAGTGAGAGAGATGATGAGCGTGAGGGACGAGGAAAACCACATCACTGCAATAATGATGATGATAATAATAAATAAATACAATTTTAACTTGACAGCAACTTGGCATCCATCACATTTACCACTTAAACCCTTTATATATGCCTACCTGAGTTGGCTTTGTGTGTGTGTGTGTGTGTGTGTGTGTGTGTGTGTGTGTGTGTGTGTGTGTGTGTGTGTGTGTGTGTGTGTGTGCACCCGCTCACGCTGGGAACAGAGAGACAGAGAGCTGTAATATATTGGCAGATGTCTGTGTGAGTATTACGTTTGTGTGTTTGGTCGGGAGGGGGGGATGGGGGGTTGGTTTAGACGTTACACACGCGGGACGCTTCACGCCGGCTAATCCCATTCTCTCAGTCAGTTGTAGAGCAGAGCAGCTCACATGCATGTGTCACACACACCCCGGTTCACACGAGGTGAGCGCTAAAGATGAAGATGACGATGACACACACGTGCAGTTCAGTAGTACCTCTGTCTGTGTGTCTGTCTGTCTGTCCCTCCCAGGCAGGATGGTTCAATGGCGCCAAAATTTGTGTGTCATTCAGTCGCCAACAAGTGTACACACACACACACACACACACACACACACACACACACACACACACACACACACACACACACACACACACACACACACACACACACACACACACACACACACACACACACATGGCCTCCAGAAACCGGTCCTCTTGTCAGATGTGTCTTGGCATGCGCTGTGGTGGTATATTGGTGTTTTGTTTAGTGAATTTCTCTTTCTTTTCCTTTGTTGTTGTATCATCATTCCTTTTTTTTCAAACACCCCCAGACATTTTATTTATTTATTTATTTATTATCTCAGGGACCCCAATCTACACGTTCAATTCGCCAGTACAAAATGTTTCTACACTCTCTGACCCCTTTTCCACCGGTTGGGAACCAGTTCAGTTCTTTTTGGTTCTTAGTCCATGAGCCAGAGCTCCAAAATTGGAACGTTAATTATGAATTGAGTGGGCAAAACCATACCTTTTATTAAATTGTTTATAGGATCAATTTAAGTAAATCATATATGATAACGCTTCCACAGTAGTAGCTTTTTCATATTTTCAATTGTTTTGCTATTATAATGCCTCATTTGCATATATATATATATTAAATTTGCAATACAATAAATCATTGTCTTCATGTAAGTAATCAACTGGGGAAGTTTCATGGTGATAACAATCTTAATATAGTTTTGCCCACTTTTTGGTTTTGCCCGCACTTCAATTAACGTTCCAATTTTGGAGCTCTGGCTCATGGACTAAGAACCAAAAAGAACTGAACGTCTGAACCTGTTCCCATTGGGAACCAACCGGTGGAAAAGGGGTCTCAGAGTTCTACGGACCTGTAAAGAGTTACATTTGGACCCCCTGGTGGTCCCAGGCTTTGGACCCCGCATTGTGTGCCCAAGGCAAACACGGTTGGGTCATGAACCGGGACGCGGCTCGAGTCCAGCTAATATACTCCGACACAATGAGCCATGATTAAAAACAAAAACCGGGGAAAGGCCGCAACAATAAATCTAGTGTGTAAGAAGCATCAAGGAAAGGCGTGCACGTGTTTCCCATCACGCTGCTATGTCATGACAGCATGTGCTCCACATTACATACAGAGCAGATAAAAGGACATCTTCGCAGTGGAAGCCAGACACATCCCGCTTGCGGATCTGCAAAATATTAATTCAATACGTGGGAACGCTGGCACTCCCACGCGGCTCAGAAGCCAAGCCAAGAGGGTTGTTGTGTTTCTGATTGCGTCTCGCGGGGCGAGCACCGTCACGTACTCTACTGCTTGTGGCCACTATAGTATGTCACCCCCAGCCCTGTGTTTGTGAAGTCCAGATCGCTGTTTCGCCCATGAATGAACAAAGCGAACAAGTATAATGTTATGCTACCGAGGGTAAAGGTTAAGAAACCCCAGCCAGTTAGAGTTGAAGTTTTCAGGTTCATGGATTTCACCCCAGTGACATCATTGGAGTAAACTTTATTTATTGCATACCTTAGTTACCCAAGCCCTGCTGCTCATACAGTGAGTTGTCGTCGGTGCCAGAACCTCAACCTTGCGCTCTAATGGCTGACCTATACCCGGTGTCAAGTAAGTGAGGAGTGAGGCTACTATAGTGAGGCTGCTAGTGAGGATCGATATGTCAATATACACGGCGATGGACCATGGGGTCATGCTCTGCTGTGCTGCGATACAGCTGCAGGTGCATGGGGTCATGCTCTGCTGTGCTGCGATACAGCTGCAGGTGCATGGGGTCATGCTCTGCTGTGCTGCGATACAGCTGCAGGTGCAGCTGCAGGTGCAGCTGCAGGTGCATGGGGTCATGCTCTGCTGTGCTGCGATACAGCTGCAGGTGCATGGGGTCATGCTCTGCTGTGCTGCGGTTAGTGCTGCAGCTGCAGCTGCAGGTGCAGCTGCAGGTGCATGGGGTCATGCTCTGCTGTGCTGCGATACAGCTGCAGGTGCATGGGGTCATGCTCTGCTGTGCTGCGGTTAGTGCTGCAGCTGCAGCTGCAGGTGCAGCTGCAGCTGCAGGTGCATGGGGTCATGCTCTGCTGTGCTGCGATACAGCTGCAGGTGCATGGGGTCATGCTCTGCTGTGCTGCGATACAGCTGCAGGTGCATGGGGTCATGCTCTGCTGTGCTGCGATACAGCTGCAGGTGCATGGGGTCATGCTCTGCTGTGCTGCGATACAGCTGCAGGTGCATGGGGTCATGCTCTGCTGTGCTGCGATGCAGGTGCAGGTGCATGGGGTCATGCTCTGCTGTGCTGCGGTTAGTGCTGGATCTGCTTAACAGATCCACAGGAGTTAATCACTCACTTTACCTTCCACGCTGCTTCACATATGGCACGACCGCTGCCCTGAGTGTGTGTGTGTGTGTGTTGTTACAAATCCAACCCTGCATGCACGTGCACTCAAACATGTCCATGCACATGGATTGCACATTACACACACACACACACACACACACACACACACACACACACACACACACACACACACACACACACACACACACACACACACACACACACACACACACACACACACACACACACACACACACACACACACTCTCTCTCTCTCTCTCTCTCTCTCTCTCACACACACAGACACACCCTCAGTGACCCAGGCCGGTTGACGCAACCCTGAACTATGTCTGACTCTGGATTGTTTACCTCCGTATTATGGCTGTCTACCTGTTTAGCCCCGTTGACACAGCGGGAGGAGGGGGGGGGGGGGTTCTATGCCACAAGATTTTCCACAGTATATGTTCTTTCGGGTGGCTGTCAGTGTTGCCATGTCAGCTTCATATTCTAAATATTGGTACTACTGCATGTACTTTAGTTGCAGGTCGTGTTTTTTGGGGGGGCTTAAAATATTTCGAAAACATTCAACTTTTTGTTTGATAGATTTGTGCTGAAAATAGCAGATCTACAACCTTGGCTATTTTCAAATTCCAGATACATATCCACCTATCCAGTACGTACAGTCATGATAGTCGCTTCCTTTGGGCGTTGTTTTTCATAGACCATGATCGTCGTTTGTGTCTCTCGCAAACTCTGGCAACACTGGTGGCAGCGTGCTGAGAGGCAATCTGTTGTTGTGTTCCGTGACCGTTGTTTAGGCCAGCCATGCTGAATCACCCTGGAATGGACTGACAGAGAGCTGAGTCACTCATCTCTCCTTCTTCATTTCTCCTCCTCTCTTTTACACCCCACTCTCTCCCTCCCTTCCTCCCCCCTCCTTCTCTCTGGCTTACTGGCTCTGGCTCTGGCTTTTTGCATTTATTGATAGTGGAAAGTAGAAACAGACAGGAAACGAGGAGAGAGAGAGACGGGGAGTGACATACAGCAAAGTTCGTCAAGGAACGGGACTCGAACCCGCGATATGCACTGTCAGGCATTAGGAGCCTGTAGGTGCCTGGACCGCTAGGGCGGCCGCCCGGGCCTCTTTCTTAACGTTGACTGAATTAAAATGCCCTTTAATGACGTGTGTTCTTTTGATTAATGTTTTATTATATAAAGCACAATGAATTGCCTCGTTGTTGAAATGTGCTATTGAAATAATCTCTCTCTCTCTCTCTCTGTCTCAGGGGGTCCCAGATGGCGGTGCTGTGAATGGCGGAGGCAGGGCCCAGATGGAAGACGCCCACACGACGACAGCCGACGAGGATGAGGCGGAGGAAGGCCACCGCGCTCTCGCCGGCGGCCCACAGCTGAAGCCAGCCACGCTCGTGCTGCTCAGGCCGGACCTGGCGCCCGCGGGGCGGACCGGTAGCGGCGCGCTTCCTCGCCAGCATCCCGTGTCTCTGCGTGGTGGCGGCGCTGCTGCTGCCGACGAGAGGCTGGCTCGCCCCAACGGCGCCAACGTGAGCCGCGCCCACGCAAAGATTGCAACGCCCGTGGCCTATAGAGGCGGAGGCTCCCAGGCTCGACCCCACGGTAGGCTTGTTGTTACATTTAATGCATCATCGCTGAGCCCTGATCGCAATCATTTGAGATAATTCGTTGTTTTTGCGCAAATCGTCAGTAAAAATGCATCTGTCGAAAAATAGCACATAATTTGTGTTTGCAAAGCCTTAAAATCGTAACTTTATTTTGTCTTTATATGTTGACATGCAGCTCTGATCGACGGCGCTCTCCCTCAAGACACGGCCGTTCCTCTGAAGAAGATCAAGCTGGAGGAGCCGTGGGAGTGGACCTCCTCCACGGAGCAGCCGGGTGGTGGGGGGAGGGGCCAGGAGGAGGAGGAGGACGAGGTCTGCGAGGGGGACGACCCCCTGTCCGTGCTGGCGGCCGTGGTCTGCCTGTCCATCACGGAGAGGAAGGGCCTGGAGCAGAAGCTGCTGGGCTCGCGCTCGCCGCTCCTCATGCGCTCCTTGAAGGCGGAGCCGCAGGAGCTGCCGCTCGCAGGAGCCACCATCAAGGCGGAGCCGCAGGCGGCAGACGGCGACTCACACTGTCACAGAAGCACTCCCGGCGGCGGCGTACAGCAGAAGGCTCCCCACCACCACCGCCACGCCACCGTGAAAACCGAGCCTGTGCCCGGCGTCGTCTCTCTGCCGAGCGTGCGCTCCCTGGCGGAGCAGAGGAACCTGAGCTTCGACCAGGCGATCGCCATCGAGGCCTTGACTCAGCTGGCGGCCGTCCCGCCCAGTCCCCCCCCGGGGGGGGTCGTCGTTGTCAAAACGGAGGGCATCCCCTGCCCCCTCGCGACCTCAAACACGAACGTGCCCCCAAGCGAGGTCCGCTGTAACAAGGTCTCGGTCATCAGCTCGCCGCTGCACCAGATGTCGGTCATACGCCCCCCTGTGGCCCGGCAAGGGAACGTCATCCACTGCTCACGCGGCGGCGGGCCCGGCAGCGTCGGAAAACAGTCTCTGGCGGACCTGCTGGAGGCCGGCTCCGACGGCGAGCGGGGGGGCCTCTACAGAAGGGTGGAGCAGCAGCAGCACGGCTTTGCTTCTCGCGTCATCAAGTCGGAAGGGAACTACTGCGACCACGCGACCGGTTTGGGTAAAGACCCGGAGCGGCTGTTTGTCGGCGACAGGGAGAGGACCGCGGGTAAAACGGGGAGGAGGAACAGGGACGAGGAGGAGGTGGCGGCCCAGCTGGCGGACCTGGCCTTCATCATCCAATCGCGCCACGCCAAGTCGGAGAACAACCCGCCCAAAGGGACGCCCTGTCCGGCCATCAAGTACAACAACTACAACTCCCAGATGTCCCCCGCCGCGGCCAACCACAAGAAGACCCCCGCCAAGAAAACCAAAACCACGCCCGCCAAGCCCAGGAAGAGGAAACAGGCGGAAGAGGGAACGACGAACCGCCGGACCCCTCTCGTAAAGAAACGCACACCCAACGGCAAGACCACCCCCTACAAGGGCCGCGGGCGGAAGATTCTCCCCATGCCGGGGAATCCGGGGGGGCTCCTCCTCCGTCACAAGAGGAACCTGTTCCTGCCCCGGGCCCAGATGGACCTGAAGCGCTTCCTGGCCGAGGCCCAGGTGGCCCAGGTGGCGCAGGTGGCCCAGGAGGCCCAGGAGGCCCAGAGGCAGCCCCCACAGCACACAGCGCTCTTTGGGCCACAGGGACCTCAGAGCTACAGCGCTGCCCACCACTTCAGGACGTACCAGGCCCAGAGGTGGGGTCAGTCCAACGGACACTCCTCCCCAGCCCTGGAACAGGAGGGCGAAACACTTTTGTTATCTCAGGTAAGCACTATATTGCTGTAAAGTAGCACAGTACAATTTCAAGGTAACTTTATTTTAAATTAAGGCCGATTCATAAAATCTGTCGACTCGGTCTATGTCTCAGATGGACAGTTCAGAATCCTGCCTACCAGTGACATCATCGACGGGGAATCCAAGCTAATAGAAACAGCAGCCTTCTATTCCTGGAAAGTTACAATGCTATAATAGAAGCCATTTTTCTCGCGTTAATACAAATCAAAATAAAACACGTGAAATCTTGTTTGGAAAAGCAAAAATCCTGCTTAATGATGATGTCACTGGACTGTCCAGTGTGTCCACAGTCCTCCTCTGAGACGCAGAAAAAGATTGTACCATTTTATCATGAGCATTAGTAATAACCCTTTTTGTAGAATCTCAGCTCTAGACTCAATGGGTTAATAACTTTCTTGGCATTAGTAAGGACTGGTTAGTAAGCAGCGTTCGGAATAAATCAGCTGAACTGTTGCACTGTCCTACAATTATATGTAATCTACAGGTACACATATGTGAAATTCGTCCTCGTGAAGTTCTTCCTCGTCATAGCTACTTCTATTTCCAGTATGATTCCAAAATAAAACATGGCTTGAATAGGGCATTAAGCAACTAGTCGACTAGTTTACTAGTCGACTAGTTTACTAGTCGACTAGTAAATCCACTAGTCGACCTTGCTGGTACTAGTTGACTAGTTGATAAGAAAAAAGGAAAGAAAAGTTTATTTTTTATTTTTCCCCCCGATTTTGTAGGCCTCATGATCAGGTAGATTATAGTTATAGTCACCAATGTACACAGTTTTTAAATGTACAAATATATATTTTTTACATAATAGGTGGTTAAACAACTAGGCAACTAGTCAACTAGTAAAAATTACTAGAAGTGAATGCCCTAGGCTTGAATGATCACATTGCAAGTACAAAAAAAAAACACTCTTATTTTGAAATGTGTGCCCGCTTTGAGAGGAAATAGGTGGCTATGGAACCCCGGCGTTGTGAGGCTTGACGCCTCACTGTTGGCGGTGCCGGGTGCGTAAATAAAAACAACTCTCGTCTCGCACTTTTGCAATTTGCATCTGTTCGTTGCATATGGAATATGGAACTTCATACTTTTATGGAACAATAGTTTAACTGCTACTTGGAGTTTAGCCTTGGGGACAGCATGCGTTTTGTTTTCAATACAAAATGGTGAGTTCTTATGAACAGAACTGACTGGTTAACATTGCCAAATCTCGCAAAGACACCCGGCTTTACAACATGGCTCAATCAGAACCGAATATCGTAACGCTTGCTTTGGTGGGCCCGAAATAAAAGAAGACTAGTACAGAATTAAGTAGTAGTAGCATTATTGAGTTGTCATCGGAGGCGGAGGAGGACAACAACAACGCGCATGCAGGTATTTAGCATTGCGTACTGTTCTGATGATGGGCCACCCTAACTTAATACTGTATTTTATACAGTATCTAATATAACGTTGAGCCGCTGTGCCAACTGAACTGCAAATGCCTACTGTAGTTGTGTGTTGTGAGCCGGTGAGCCCCGGTGTAAACTGCTGCTGCAAATGTTATTGATTGACTGATTGGAAAAACCAGAAAAAGCTTAAGACTTGTTACTTCAGGGTCCTCCATTTTCAATTCATCAGAACATTTAAAGACATATAAATACGTCTATGTGCCTATTCTATTGTGTTCTGATGGGTGGGCTGGCCGTTGGTTGTGCTAAAAAAAAGGCAAAAAAAACGGTGTGAAAAAAAGAATTTTGCGCGTGCATGTGCGTGCACGTGAGCTCCGGCACCTAAGAATTTAGAAATTAAGCACTGCACTCAGCTATGGCCACCCCTAATGAAAGGTGCTATAGAGCGTCGCAGTCCCGCCCCCTACCAGGGCCCAGGGAATGATTCCCCGTTCATTTTCCTCATAGTCATTTCAAAAAGTATTTATTTAAAGACCTTTTAAGCGTTGTACAAAGCCAACTCGAGTTGGCAACAAACTACATTTTTCGGGCAGGTTTTTCTTGTTTTTCTTCTTTATAATTATTTGTTTGGTCCAAAATATTGTTTATTGTCATGATTTGTCACGACTTGAGTTGGCTTTGGCCAACGCTTAAAAGGTCTTTAAATAAATACTTTTTGAAATCTCTCTGGGAAAAATGCATTGGGAATTATTTCCTGGGCCTGGCGTCGTCATGAAAGGGAGCGAGACTGCAACGCTCTATAGAGTCCCGCCCCTTTCAGAACGACAAGTGGCCCAGGAAATGATTCCCCATTCATTTTCTCCATAGGCTTTTCAAAAAGTATTTATATAAAGACGGTTAGTTGGCTTTGTCCGCGGCGTAACCGTCTTCATATAAATACTTGTCGTTCGCCGGACTGCGACGCTCTAGATAAATAAAGTTTAATTATTATTATTATTATTTTCACCTGTGCAGGTAAGACACGGTGCTGATCCAACCAACCCAGCCACTCCCACTGTTCTCAGCCACGCCCCTGGGTTCCACCCCGTGGCCAATGGCTTCGCAACGACGGCTCACCAGTCCCCGACTCCAGGCCAGCAGGGCTACTACAAGCTGGAGAGGTCGTCGGGGGGCATAACGGTGCTGACGACGACCACGTCCATGGACGCGGGTCTGCACCGGCCCGGCCAGGAGGAGGCCACGCCCACCAAGAACGGCGTCCATCACTTCCTGGAGTCTCCCATGAGCTTCCTGGACACGCCCACCAAGAGCCTCCTCAACACGCCCTCCAAGAACCTGGCCGACCTGCCCTCCTGCCAGTGCATGGGTGAGTCTTAACCCATTTAGGCCTGACGTCGAAATTTAAAAAATGTCTTCTAAATCATGACAGTTTTCTGAAAACCTCATGTTTCTATATCAGTGGTTCTAAATATTTCTGTCAAGGACCCCAAAAATGATATGTAATTGGCCACCGACCCCCATCTGAAAATATGTTGTTCCAGGGACACCCCAGAAGCAAAGATTTGAGTTAAAAACGTTAAAGAATATATATTCAAAGGTTTGCGCCACGATTTTTCAAAAATAGCAGATCTACAAGCTCGTAGTGCCTATGAGCTTGTAGATCTGCTATTTTTCAACGTAATGCTTAAAACACCAAAAGGGGTTCCCGCCCAAAATGGGTTAAAGCCCAAACCACACCAAAGGGGCGGGTCGGGACAAAACAGTTTTTAACTACACCAATGCAACTCATTGAGTTGCATTGCTGTGGTTTACCTTAAAAAAAACGTTTTGTGCCGACCCGACCCTTTGGCATGGTTTGAGCTCTGCCAATCCTCAAACGATACTCTGTGAAGTGTATATTTTCGTGTGCTTTGCTTGGGAGTTCTCATGGGATTTCACCGTCTGTCCGCTCCGCTCACATAATGAAGTGACATTATCCCGGTAGACTGTCTCAGCCCTGCGGTCGCTTCTAGCCTTTGCGGCGTCTTACTGGTAATATAATCGGTGTAGTTGCTGTGTAATAAACGCTAAATAATAAATAAGCGTGTATCTGTTTGTTTGTTTTTTGTCCTCAGACCAAATCGTGGAGAAGGAAGAGGGTCCGTACTACACTCACCTGGGAGCAGGACCCAGCGTGGCGGCTGTACGGGATCTCATGGAGAACAGGTGGAGTGACTTAGAACTGTGTGTGTGTGTGTGTGTGTGTGTGTGTGTGTGTGTGTGTGTGTGTGTGTGTGTGTGTGTGTGTGTGTGTGTGTGTGTGTGTGTGTGGCGTGCGCGCGTGCGCGTATAGTAGAATTTGAGAAGTAGACACACTGTATTCTATTTATTACCATTTTCTTTATAATTACACAGAGCAGCTTGTAGTTGAGTGATATTTGACCAGGAATATCTGTTATTTGATTCAGGTGCAGGGGTCGAGT
>NC_136791.1:21383540-21536040 GCF_951216825.1 Electrona antarctica | reverse complement strand
GGCGCGAAGCTCCGCCCCCCCAGCTATTCATGTCAGTGGAAGTTGCTCAGTGGCGTTTTGAAGCACCCGGAAGACTGCCGGAAGTACCGTCTCAGAACGTCTACTTCCGCATTTGACCACCAAATTTTGGTGGTCAAATGCGGAAGTGCAACCGAGCGCTCAATGTTAAAGCCCAGCTGCACGGGGTTTCCCGGTCATGAATCCACGGGTCCGCCTGTAGTCCCTCCTCCTACCACTAGGGCCCAGAGCTTCAACGTTGGAAAGCCTGCCTGCCCCCTTGGGGAAGACATGCAGTAAAGGCCGTGTCGGGCTCGGGAGTCGAACCCGCGGCACACTGCGACTGGATTACCAGTCGGGTGCCCAGACGGTTACGCCACCGCCTGGGCACTTGCGTACGTTTCAACAACTCGCTGGTGTCTCTTGTTCCTACAGCCAAGAGCCTGGCTGACCTGAACTAGGGCTCGGTGACTTTAAATCAAGACCCTGTTGAAAACGCATCGGTCTTCTCCGTTGCCTCGCTCAAGAATAAATAACTACGTTTTCACTTGGAGACGAGTGCCTCAGTATTTTTCCCTATACAGTCTGCATCACCACAAGCAGAAGCTTCTATGTATAGAGCACCGAAGTCTGACGTCAGTAGAGGGCGCCAGTACACAGGTTCATGTATTTTTGTATTTGCATTGTAATCCCCATAGGGCGATTTTAGGTCGCTACATATAAGAACTGTGTTTGAAAAATAAACCAATCATCCCGGCCTTTCTGTCAGGGGGGTGGCTGTGCGTCGTTAGTGATGTCCATTCATATTTGATACAGCCAGTTTCTGGAGAAAATGGAATTAATTTGGCCGCAAAAGCCTTGAAATTACATATGAAAGCAATGTCGCTCCTAATATACGTCACGCCCAGCTGTCAACACATTGCGTTCCTGAGATTCCTCATTGACGTAAGCTCAGCTGGCGGTGACTCAACTCGTACTAACCACGAAACATTAAATATCAATAAATAAAAAAAATAAAAAACGTAATGAACATGTCAGTTTATGTTGTGCGACGGGCAGCTGCAGCCACCCGCCTACCCGGAAATGTAGTCTCTGGGTTGTTTGACTCGTTTCTAACGCTTATTTTGTTACTCTTTGGGTATATTTGTACATTTCCACCTTCAGTCGATGCTTCATATCCATATGAGTGAAAAGGCCGGGATGATTGGTTTATTTTTCAAACAGTTCCTATATGAGGCGATCTAAAATCCCCTTATGGGGATTACAATGCAAATAAAAAGTACACAAACCTGTGGACTGGCGTCCTCTACTGACAGTGACGTCAGGACTTCGGTGCTCTATATCTACCTATTTTAAAGGGATATTTCACTTTCAAAAAACTTGTGGTCATTAATATCATCTACTCTCAGGCTTTTGTAAACACCCCAGACAGTTTTTAAGATGCTTGATTCAGTATTTAAATATTTTATATACATTTTAGCTGACCCCTTACTCATTGTAACTTCAAACTCCATTTCAACCAGTTAGATTCATACTGATACAGACTTTATACTGCCAATATGTGAGGTGCCCGTTTAAATTACCTTCTTCATTTATTTTTTATATTTATTTTGGACGAAAAGTATCAGGGAAAGAACAAGGCTCCATAGAGAAATCACACCTGTGTGAAGTGAGGGGCGCTAATATATTAAAGTCTCGCTCAGGTGATGTAATGGTGATGTAAAACAAACGGTGCCAACACAAACATTAAACGCCATTAACAATAAAGAGACAAAATGATGTAAACGACACATTATGACGAAATGTTTCCCTTTATTGTGAACGCGTTTACTAAACAAATTTTGAACTAAAGACAAACATTATACCTGTGTATAGGAGGGCCCTCAAAAATCAAAGAGACAGTTACCATTGTACGTGCCTGTACGTACCGTTTTTAGCCGGAACTTTCATTGGCAAAAATGCTTCAAAGCAATGTTGACATAACTTGAATACATATGTTGCATGGGGATCGCTTGTCCAAGTCAAGTCCATATACGTAGTAGTCAGCATGTCTTGCTGTCCAAGAATAGTCTAGTCTACAATGGTATAACTACCGTATAGTCCAGAGGTTCCCAACCACTGGTACTTGAGCCCCCCTCTGGTGGTACGCAGAGGAGTCGCCCAAAAAAGGAGAAAAAGACAAAAGTGGAATGAAATATAACTTCATGACTGGAACCATTTGAAAATGATGCGAGGCAACAGTCTGGCCACGCAAGACTATACTATCTATGAGTAATACATGGCAGACAGTGCTGCCAGTTAAAATAAAAAAGAAGCTTTCTGTGGAGACGGCTCCTAGCAGCGTGTGTATGTCTAAATGGTTCTCCTAATGCTTCTAGGTGCGTCTGCTGGCTGAGCCGGTGAAATCGGCTCGTAAGAAGAGGGAGGAGGCTCGTCTGAAGGCCCAGGCAGGGAAACTGGAGAAGAAGCTGGCCCTGGCACAGCTGAAGAGTGACACCCCCAGTAAAGGTGGGAGAAGCCATGTGGTTGCACTGCTGTTCTGGTCTGGTCTCATCTAATGAGCCAGTGGTTCTCAAAGTGGGATCTCCAGCAAAATCAATATCAGTTTGACCACTTTAACCCTAATTTATACTTAAGATATATTCGAAAATAGCCAATCAATCACAAAATGTTTTGAGAGGGGGGGGGGGGAAGGGGGTGTATGTACAGTATGCATAATACATGCATACTGTACATACAATACATATAGAGTACATGACATGTTTGAGACGCACTGAAATGAGCCATACATACATAACACGTCTAAATGGATGCATTGGCCTAGGTAATGTCATACTGTATGAATATAATAGATCATTTGTAAGACAATGTATTATTTCTGTGGTGAACTATGATGATTATGTGTTTAATCTTATTTCACAACATTTCTGTGAACGTATACAGGCACTTCGGCGGTGCAGTCGTCGCCCCTGTTGAAAACGGAGGCGCAGCAGCAGCAGGACTACCACAGCTCTTCCAGCCCAGCGGCCGGCGTGGCCCACTACTTACCAGAGCAGAACCACCACGTGAACCCAGCCAGCACTTACAACCAAAGCACCAGCAGGAGCAGCAGCTACCCCAGCCCCAGCCCTGGCCCTGGTCCTCCTGGGCTCATCCCCCAACAGCAACACCACCCCAGGCTGGGCCCCAGCCCACTGAGCCCCAGCCCTGGGTTCATCTTCCCCCACCAGCAGCACCACCCCAGCGCTGGGCTGATTCCCCAGCACCACTCCAGCCCACTGAGCCCTGGCCTTGGGCTGATTCCCCACCAGCACCACCCCAGCCCGGGGCCAGGCTCTGGGCTCGTCCCCCACCACCACCCCGGCCCTGGGGCCCCCAGCCCTGGGCTCATCCCCCAACACCACCCCAGCCCTGGGGCCCCCAGCCCTGGGCTCATCCCCCACCACCACCACCCCGGGCTGTCGGCCTCACCGCACGCGCACAATGGCTCCGCACTCAATCACAACACAAAGGGATACGCCATGAGTACTTACTCGCTGGGGTCGCTGGGTGATGTTCCCAGAAATCCATTTGCAGAGCGCCTGGACCACGCACCTCCCCACACGTTTAAGACAGAGCCCAGCGAGTTGCAGTGTTCTCCTCTGCTACACCCGCCCGGCGCTCCCTCCTCCTCCTCCCCCCTACCTACCTCCGAGGGTCTCTTCAGCAGGCTCAATGGGCTCCAAGGGGTCGGGTCGGCGGGGGTCAGGGGTCACGGCCTTCTCGCGGCCCCCTCCTCCTCCTCCCTCCCCCCTCCGGAGGCCGAGGAGGAGGAGGAGGAGGAGGATGAGGAGATGAAGCAGGAGGAGGTGTGGTCGGACAGCGAGCACAACTTCCTGGACAACAACATCGGCGGGGTGGCGGTGGCGCCGTCGCACGGCTCCATCCTCATCGAGTGCGCGCGGCGCGAGCTGCACGCCACCACGCCCATCCTTCGCCCCGACCGCAGCCACCCCACGCGCATCAGCCTGGTCTTCTACCAGCACAAGGCCCTGAACGAGCCGGGCCACGGCATGGCCATGTGGGACGCCAAGATGGCCAGGAGGGACCGCGAGAGGGAGGAGGAGGCCGAGAGGCTGAGGCTGGGGCTGGACGACGGCGGCGGCCTGCTGTCGCCCGGCGGCGGGGGCGACGAGGAACGGGACGAGGGCGAGGGGGGCGAGCAGTGTCAGGAGGAGAGGGCGACGAGAGTCCCCACCCGCCAGGCGTGGACACGGACGCGCGATGGCGTCATCACCGTGTCCCCCTACGCTCTCACCCGCGTCACCGGGCCCTATAACCGCTGGACCTAGAGGAGTGAGTGTGTTTCACCTCTCTCTCTCTCTCTCTCTCTCTCTCTCTGTCTCACTCTCACACACACACACACACACACATACACACGCACGCACCCATGCACGCACGCTCGCACACACACACAGTTGTATTACTTTACTTGTGAGGACATCAACATTTTAGGCGATGGCACCACTGCGCAACTAAGATTTCAACCCTGACCTCTAAATGTCTAATCTTATCTTAACCACAAACCCAGCCTGGACCCTCGTCCTATATGGTAAACCCAGCCTGGACCCTCGTCCTATATGGTAAACCCAGCCTGGACCCTCGTCCTATATGGTAAACCCAGCCTGGACCCTCGTCCTATATGGTAAGCCTACAGATATTTGTATTAACCATTGAAGACTTAACCATTTATCTTGTGAAGATCAGGAATATTCCACCATATTTGTGTTGGGCCACTCGCAAGTATAGAAATACAAGTCGCACGCACGCACGCACGCACGCACGCACGCACGCACGCACGCACGCACGCACGCACGCACGCACGCACGCACGCACGCACGCACGCACGCACGCACGCACACACAGTTCACACCTTACCCTGTGCTTCAGCCTTACCTCAATCGATTTCAAAAAGTTCTGCTCACGTTGTTTTTCCCTCTCTTTTTCTTTTTGGGTTTTCAAATGTAATTTTAATTGTGCTTTTCTAATCTGGGTTCCTTTCCTCATCTGGTCTTTCCTCCTCTCTGCCTTCAAAGTGGTGAGAAAGACCAAAGTGTGTGGGCTTTTAACTGTGACTTTAGCTGTTGGTTTTTATTGTAACACACACACACACACACACACACACACACACACACACACACACACACACACACACACACACACACACACACACACACACAGATGGTGCTTTGAAGCATTTGAAAAGACATTTTTAAACTGGGTTTTCTTTTTTTATAGAATATATATATATATACACCTGATAACGAAGAACAAAAAGAAAAAAAGAAAGATGTGATTATTTATTATGATCATGACAGTTTTTCTATTTAATTTCTGATGGTGTAAAAGCCTGTTTACTGCAAAATGTCTCCGATGATGTTAACCTGCGTTATGTTGACACTCTGATTTCCTTTGGTTTGGTTTTTACGACTAGATATGGTTACTTCAACCAGCGGTGCTCTTTTCATAAGAAAAATAATATTAATTAAAAAGTATATTTCATGGGTTTACATACATTGGTGCCATTTTAACTGTAACCTTTGTTGAAACCACTTACACCCTATTATGCTTAGATGACCGGGGTGCCACAGGGCTCTGTACTAGGTCTACTACTAGCCCATTTAGACCTGAGACCAGATTTTACTACATCTACATACGTCTTCTAAATCGTGTCGGTTTTCTGAAAAATATTTTCTATATTTTCTATATCAGTGGTCCTCAAACTATTTCATGTCAAGAACCCCCAGAATGATATGTATGTAACGTAATGTGTGCAACAATTTGCACACATTTTCAGGATTTTTCGAAAACAGCAGATCTACAAGCGCGTGGCGCGACACAGTATATCTGCTATTTTTCAACAACTAAAGTTAAAAAAATGTGGTTAAAGTGGTTAAAAGCTATAAGGTGACAGAGATGCATCCTCAGGTCTAAATTGGCTAGTATTACCACTCTCTTCGCCGAGAATAGCTGATCTAAAACCGTGTTGTGTGCTTTCTAGATCGGCTACTGTTTGCCCATCCAGAATGGAGCTCAACAGAGAATTTTCTGGAAGTAAAAATCCCATTCCATTTCTCCATAGAGGTTTTTTATTATAAGCTTATAATGTTGCAACAATCCATTACAGATTCCCCACTAGGGTTCTGGTTGTAAAATGATACTACTAAAACAAACTACAATGAAACAGTTTTTTAGCAAAACGTGTTTTTATTGCTGATGCCATTGAGGAATACTTAACCAGCCACAACAAGCCGACACCTATGAAAATCACTACCCAGTCAACCACAGTTTACAGTACTATCAACAATATGAAGACTATAATAAAGACAACAACAAACAAACAAACAAAAAAGAAGCAAGCTAAACGATTGTTTAGGCTGTAAGCATTGCAAAGGTATGAGCAATGGCTTGAGAGAAGCAGTTCAAACAATATTCTTAATGTATGCACAGTCTTGTACCTTGTGCCTTTTTGTTTTCAAATTTGTTTAACATTTCTTTATAAACAGAATCAAATACTGGTTATGGTCAGGAGGACGCTCGTTGGTTTGATTCCAGGCTTGGAAAAATAACCCTGAAAGAAACGTCTATGCATACAACTATGGAGAAAATGAATGGGGATTTGTACGTCTGGAAACTGCAGTGGCGGCCTGTTGCACTCCGTAGGGACACTATAGGATTGGAGTGGTTTAAGTGAACACATTGCATCACGTCACACAGAGGACAAGACTAATAACCATTACGTGCATTTTTTACTACAGCTGATGTCACATGTAGCACGGTGCTCTTCCTAATACACAAGCCTCTGAAACACATCGGCGCTCAGTGAACCTTCGTTTTCATTTGAGTTTAGATGGTGTCTTTTTGTTCATTGTACACAGATATGTATGGCATATTGAGAAGCACTTTTGTTTTTAAAATCTTTTTTTTAACAAACTTGAAAAAGGTCGTGAACCATAGGCCTACATATGGACAGATATATATACCTTGTACGTATATACCACAGCTTTGTGTGAAACCTCTCCTCTTTCACAGTATTTCCGCATTCGTCATCTTTTGTTCTGGCAATTTGATTAAGCTACAATTGGTGCAAATGATCTACATATCTAATGGCATTCAGCCTCGTTCAATACTATACCAAAATGCTGCAACAACAAAGTGCTTTTTGGAAAACGCATAGGGCACAAGTGGTGAAAAAAAATCATAGGATTCAATGGTTAAAAAATATATATATAAAAAATCAGGACTTAAGGTCCCTGCACACTGCTGCGTTTTTCGGATTTTTAGCAGCGCCGGTTTTCCGAAAAAACGCGTCCCGTCTGCGAGGACCTTAAATGTATGTTTACTGTTTTTTACTAATGAGGCTGTCCGTTCCAGAATGCAAGATGTATCTCATCGGGATATGTTCAGTTATTTATATTACACGGCTATGTCCAGTGGATGCTAAACTAACTATATTCATTTTATATCTTTCTGTTTTGTTTTTGTTTGCTGGAAAACCACTCAGTCACATCCCACTACACAACATCTAAAGACGATTCCAGGTGCTGTATTCTCGTGAAGACTTTGTATACAGATTTATATTTCACAGGGCATACAGGGTTTGTGGCAGCTTTGTATTATAGTTCTCCTTACAAAGAATAAACAATGCATACATTACAGGCTGACAAATTGAACTGCTAGCCAGCCAGACACACTGGCAACAAACATTTTCACTGAGAATGTGTTTATTTTATTGTATTATTATTATTTATGTTTTTAATCTTTTACACATTGTTTTCATCATGGTGCTAATCTGATAAGATATCAAGGTGCATTTATTCTGATGTTACATTATAAGGTGCTGGTTGCATCCTCAGCTTATAGCTACTTTAAATCAGTGGTTTTCAACCAGTGGTCTAGGGACCACCAGTGGTCCTTGAGGGGGTTCCCCAGCTAAATGATGGAGAGTAACCAAATGGACCCTTATTAGATCTTATTAGCCATTTTACACTCAAGAGTTAAAGTATTGTTAAAAATCTGCATTACTTATTAGTTTACTTTACAGGAACTCTACACAATTAGAGAATGTAGAAGAATTGTTATTTCGTATCAACGTGTGCCTGTTACGTATATCATGTATTACGTATGTTATGTATGTCTCCTAATGGTACCAACATCAATACAGCATGGAATTATGTCAAATCTTATTCAACGGCAACAAAGTATTCAAAGTTTTGGATCTGAGAGGCTAAATATCTCAACAAATTGTGGTCCGACAATGGCTCAAATAACGAATGAATAATGGACCTTGACGTGAAAATGGTTGAAAACCACTGCTTTAAATGCATAATAATAGTCAGTGTCAGGCGGAAACCTTGCATGTCCAAAACAAGTCTTGGGGCCTGTGTACCAATGGTTCCAATGTGGAGTTAGTATTTAGTCACAACAAGCTTGTGATTATACTTTTTCATTGGTTCAATATTAATGAAACCCAGAGACGCTTAAGTTTAACAAAAATGTCGCGATGTGTCATGACGAGAGCTTGTACTGTTGTAGATTGACAGTTTTTTGCTAATTGTGACGAAGGAAGGGCATTCATTTACGAAATAAATAAATAATAATTACCTAAATTGAAATATAGGCCTAATGGAGATAGGTTTCCGCCCGACAGTAACGATTATGGTTCCACATTAGGGTTGTTTGAACAACCACACTGTCAAATGCTGAACGTTAACTCTGACAGTGTGCACATGGACCATTCCAGGTCCATTCGTACACTGTGAATTAAATAACACTCAGAATTATACTCTGCATTTTCTCACTCACTAGGCGAGGATACACAAAACAGTGTCACTCACTGGTAAACTGTACACTGAACCGTCAGTTGTTGCAAATATAATTTAAACTTAAAGGGTGGATGGACAATGTTAAACATGAGTCTACAGTCTGAGGTGCTGCAAATGTCTTCCGCTGATCACAACCAAACTCCACCATGCACATATAGGAAATGTGTTCAACAAACAATATCACATCATTTACAGTACACGCAACACAACGAATGTAAAAACACAAATAAAATAAAATAAATCACAAACCAGCTTTGTTGTAGGAAACACTTTTTTTGGAGGAGGGAGGGGGGGGGGGGGGGGGGGGAATTTCGTCACACAAGGAAAGGCGCAATTCACGTTTTCTTGTTGTTTTTATTGGAGGAACTTATTAGTCAACGTTGTACAACTGCATTGCAAGTCGTTGTGTCAAGGAGGAGGAACTAACAAACAAGCACCAGCATTTAAATATCTGATGTTTTTATGAGTTGAAAATTTGTGTAAATATACATGTGAACCAGATTGTTTTTCCACTGTACTGTTAATGGTGTGTAGACAATGGATGATCTTCTCGCTTATTTTGAAACTGAATTACTGTATGTTGCTGAAATTATTATATCCATTTTAGACTTCAGAAGAGACTACATTTAGCATTCCTTTTATGGATGGCTGTTCTCTTTCGGGGATTGTGAAATAAAGACATATTTATATTTTGGACTTGATCATGATTTTGTCTTATTTCTTTTCTTCGCTGTGTGCGTGTGTGTGTGTGTGTGTGTGTGTGTGTGTGTGGGGGGGGGTTCATCATTTAAGAATTTAAGAAACACCATAGATGGTGTTTTGAGATTCCCTAGAAAAGGCCAGTTGGATCATGTGCACATGCACATGCATCAAGGACCTCCAAATTAATGTATTTGGCCACAGACCCCCATCTGGAAATAATTTGTGACAACATTTGTGTTGTTAAAACTATTCCAAATTAAAGGGGGAAAAGAAGGACCCCCCAAAGAAAAAAAAACAGAGGAAAAAACAAACCTCAAGATTATTAGACTATATATTTTTAAATATCAGATCTATCCTACAAGCTCACGTCGTGAGCTTGTAGGTCTTCTAGCTATATTCAAATGGCCGAAATGTATCCATGCAGGCGGATTATATACAATATAAGTGGTTAATGTATGTTTTGTAATAATAATAATAATAATCAAAATCTATAAAGTAAAGTTTGCAAATAGATGTAGGAGTAGAAGTACAATATACACGTGCTTTTTCTGGTTTCATCCTTGTAGCAGTTTTTGTATTGACCTGACCTGTATCTTCGTTGAAATGTATACCCATTCTACTGTGAATATAATAATCAATCATTCAATCTTCTCTCTTAAATAACAAAGAGAAATGGCCCAGAGCTACCACTGCGCCATCTAGTGGTGAAAGCATTGACAGGGTCATGCTTTTTCGCGCAGACGAAATGAAAGCCTGGGTATCGAGGCTAGGGTCATGCCTGAGGGAGGGCACTGGATGCGACAGTTTTGTGTGATCACTGGCGATCCAAACACACGGCTCGATCTGTGTATCTGTCCGAACAAAGAGTGTATTTATAAGTCAAACATGCATTCTAGGATTCAAATTCCATTTTCATTCCTCAGCTTTTAAACGGCCTAATTGTATTATTATATTATGTTTTGTAAGGTGTTACTGTTATCGTACGTGGTCTCCCTAAAAGACAAAAAACAACAACTTCAGGCTTCCTAAAATAATAATTTAATGCACTTATGGGTAGAATTAGTATTGTGCCACTGGCACGTTGGAGGATGTTAAAGGATAATAAAGACATAGGTCTATAATAATTTGACTATTATTATTATTAATTATTATTATTATTATTCCAAAACAACGACAAACATCGACCCTTCTTGGTCCCTTCTAGAAGACGTCAATGCGACGTCATCCGCCCGCGACAGGCAGACAGTTCCAATCGGGCGAAGGGCAGTGCAACATGACAGTAGATTAACAGCTAGACAGAGTGCATGTGTGGATTTTGGACGCAACAAATGTACACATTTATTATAACTTCATAACCGTAGATGATCAACATGTTGAAGAAGAAGTGACAGTTGATTTATGACAGTCAGTACGTCATATCCGCGTTCATAATGTGAAGAGGAGAATCAAGAATGTGTGTTTATTTATTTATACAATATTAAGTTCCAGGAAGAAGATGCTGTTTGTTTGCATTGATATCTTCATCTGACAACTCACCCTTGTATACTGCTGTGAAGAAAGAAGTCACACATTCACTTATCTTGTGAGTATTGCAATTACTATGATCATACTCGTATATGCTTTTGCTGCAGCTTATGTTCTGCAATGCAAAGGAGTGGGTACTTATAGGTACATAATCAGACACGTTTTCATTTATTTTGTATCATCTTTTTTGAAAAGTATGTGGATAGGTTTTTCGGGATCGAGGCTACTTTGGGATATCCAATGTCTTTACTGGCCACACTCTGTTAGTGTCCAGTGTAGTTAAGCCTGTTTACCATGTGTGTCCAGTTGTCCACTTTGTGTTAGTGCTCTGCATTAAGTATTTATAATCCTGACCTGGGCTGTGTTCATTTTGTTGACAAGGACTAAGACTAAAATACTAAGGGACTAATTTAGTCGACTATGACTAAACCATTTCAGATTATTAAAATAGGACTAAAACTATAAATCTTGTGTTATTCAAAAGACTAATTCTAAATCAGAATTTTCTGTCAAAATGAACACTGATCCTGGGCCTGTGTTTGTTGTGGTACTGTGGTACCCCATGCTTCATTGCATTAATTATGTTGCTTTGACATTGAGTTTAGATAGTGTTGGCAACTCATCACTCACTGTGTCATTTGTATGGCATCAATACAGTTCTATATGTGCAGCCAGAGAGCGTACAAAGCCCCTTGAGATGCAGCATCTCATTTTCAAGAGGGACCCATAAACAAACAAAATACAAAAAAGCATACAGTACACAGATACAAACGGATATACAAATACATACGTGTACATATACAGTGTACACAAATAGCTCTTCCACCTACCCCACCAACCACCACATAATCAGCTGTTACACAATGGCGATAAGGTCACAGTGCAAATACTTTGCACAGTGTCATTATTGGTTACCATCAGGTTAGAAGCATAGACAAGTTGAGTCTAGATGTGAATATAAGGAGGTCCTGAAGCTACTAAATGATGTGATGGATCTAAGTCTTAGATCCATCACATCATTTAATTAATTAATTTGTGTGATGTAGTGTAGATATAGCACGCACAGGAAGAAAAACAAAGCCAAGTGACAGCTGTATACGTAAACATGCGTGAGCATGCTTGCAGTCCGCGACTGCATGGTTGCACCGCTCCGGCCCTCATGAAGTCACATTTCGTCCAATGCGGCCCCCACCCCAAAATGAGTTCGACATCCCTGATCTAAGAGATAGAGGGACATTGTTCCAATAAAATGGGGCTTTGTAGCAGAAAGACCTCCACCCAACCACATTGGAGATTTTTGGGATTTTAAAGTAAGGGTATTGTAGATGTCTTAGTGGATATGACGAGGTAGACTGAGTCAGGTACTGCTTCAAGTAAGCAGGGCACCTAAAATAAATGCATTTATAAATTAAAAGATGCATCATTAGTCCTCATGATAGTGCCAACTGCATGCTCATGTTTCTACAAGCGCATGTTTGTACACACACCTGCATTATAATGTTCCGAACACTGTGCACATACGTATACCTGCTGCTATCACATTATGCCATCTGTACAGTATGTGATCTTGTAGGATCACAGTTCACAGAAGATGACTGAGTAACAAACCCCCCCCCCCCCCCCCCCCCCCCAACCGTAGTAATGGGTGCTGCACCCGTCCATGTGTCGGACTCCTGAGCACCCGTCCATGCATCGGACTCCTGAGCACCCGTCCCACCATGACGTCGGAGGCTGTGGCCTCCACTCCTGCCGCGATGACGCCCTCAGCCCAGAGGGACTACCACTTCCTGCGCTCCTTCCTAGCTGGAGGTAAGACCACCTGACAGGCAGCGACACACACCTCACTAGAACAGTCATTTAAAGTGGTCCCCACTCCTTTGGGGTATTGTTGTCTAGCCTGAAATTACAAATGCCACTGTGATTCTAGTCATATATATATATATATATATATTAGGCAGGGCTTGACATTAACTTTTTGAGGCACTTCGGACAAGTACATTTCCCATTCACTTGTCCGGGCACAAAAGTCACTTGTCTGGAGCACGAGCACACTTTTAAATCAATTAACTGTAAGTTGGTTTTGGTGAATACATGTTTGAATATTAGATTATTGCCGCTTGACACCGCAGTTATCATGAGTGCCACTCTGTGTATTCGTCTATTAGTGCACAGTGATGTAAGCAACACAGCTGCAGCTGAGTAAATTGTACTGCACTGAAAGAAGAAAGCGTTGGTTCCAAGTAGTGTCTGTGTGCAATACAAACACACAAATGCTCATGCTGCAAGGGGGATCTACAGTTAATGTGCAGCGTGAGTTGGACAATACGTCCACAACCCATGCCTTTATGTGAAAATGTTGAGTACAGTGTTGAAAGCTCTTGTCAATGAAATGCAACCTGTCTTTTTTTTAATATGACTGTTGTCTCTGCTTGCACATTGGCACACCCATGGCTCTGGGGCAGCACACCGAAATCGAACACACACACCCACTTCATTTAATTAGCAGCAGCTGCATTGCTAAGTAGCCTGCACTGTATTTTAATCTGAAATCTTGAAAACGGACTGCAAAATCACTGCTTAGGGTTTCATGTGCCTAGCCAGGAAGCTTGTATGTTTGTTGGAATACTGGGAACATTATGCCTTTTGAGAATACTCACGAATGTTGCTGCCACGAAACAAGCCTGACCAAAGGTCACTTGATGTTTATTGCCCATCATGCATTGCACGGCAGCACTATGATAGACTGATAGTGTCACATGGCTTGCATATTTCATAAGTCTGGTGTATTCAACTCTGTCGGGGGTGAAGTCATTAGAGTATCTGAGGGTGCTCAGTTGGTGCAGTGAGTGGTTTTCAACCCTTTTCACATCAAAAGTTCCATTATTTATTCATCATTTGAGCCACGGACCACCATGACACTTTTAGCCTCTCAGACCCAAAACTAAAGAATATTCTGTTATAGTTGGATACGTTTTTGTCCACAATTCCATGCTGTATTGATGTTGGTACCATGGGAGAGATAAAAGGCAAGTTGATCAAAATAACAATTCTCCTACATAATACATTCTCTCATTGTGTATACTTCTAGTAAATTAAGTAATGCAGATGTTTAACAATAATTTAACTCAAACTCCCTCAAGGACCACTGGTGGAGAACCACTGGTCTAGGGTTAGAATCCACCAAAGTGTATCCGAGTGTCTGTCTTTCAACGAATAACAATCCCAAATGATTTAAAAAGAACATTTTCTATCGTTTTTTGTTGGTGCATTTTTTATTCAGTTAGGGGAAAATATTATGTTTTATTAGTTTCATATTCAGTTCAGTTCAGTTCTCCCTTAGAGATGGGGTGAGAAGTTCAGTCACGCTTCTTCGCCTGGAAAGGAGCCAGCTTAGGTGGTTCAGGTTCAGGCATCTGGTTAGGATGCCTCTCTGGGGCGTCTCCTTATAGGGAGGTCCTCGGGGCAGACCAAGCCGCAGACATCGTCTCACTTCTGGCCTTGGAACGTCTCGGGATCCTCCAGGAGGAAGTCTCTAATGTTGCTCTGGAGAGGGAAGTCTGGTGAAGCTGTTGCCCCCGCAACCCCACTACAGATAAGCGGTTGAAGATGGATGGATGGATATTCAGTTCAGTTTAGTTATTTTTATAACAGGCGCCCGGGTGGCGCCTGTTAGCGCGAATTTTGAGGTCATAAATAATTTAGATAGCATATTATGTAGACATGTATTTTTTACAGCAGTGGTTCCCAAACTTTTTCATGTCAAGGACCCCCAAATTGACACTTATTAGCCCGCGGACTCCCATTTGAAAAATATATGCCAGGCACCCCATAAGAGAAGATTTTGACGGCTCCAGCAGTGATTCTCAACCCTTTTAATTTCAAGGACCCTCAGTTTGACATGCATTAGTCTACAGACCCCCCATTTAATGTAATTTCTATCTCTGGGACCCCCGATTTATATTGTAAAATCAATGTTAATTTAACTCTGAGAGTGTACAAATGGAACCGAATGGACCCGTTATGGTCCATTTAGTTCCATTTGTACAATCAGAGTTACAGACCCATAAGGGTCCATTTGTTTCCAAACTATCATTTAGTTGGGGGGGCCCCCCTGGAACTCCCTCAAGGACCCCTGGAACCCTTTGGGAACCACTGTTTACTGGCGTAACAATGTACCTCCTGATGTTGGCTTTGTGTTTTGTGTGTGTTTAGGTGTAGCAGGATGCTGTGCCAAGTGCACCATCGCTCCACTGGACAGAGTGAAGATCCTCCTTCAAGCCCAGAACCCGCACTACAAGCATCTAGGTTAGGTTATTAACCCATTTTGAGGACGATTCTACAAAAGGCTTCTACATCCTGACAGTTTTCCGAAAAACCTCATGTTTCTATATCCTTCATTCTCAAACATTTTCATGTCAAGGACCTCCAAAAATATATGTAATTGGCCACGGACCCCCATCTGAAAATATGTTGTTTCAGGGACCCCCCCTCCCCCCCCCCCCAAAAAAAAGCAAAGATTTTAGTTAAAAAAGTTCGCTCTGAAAAAATATATATTCAAAGATTTGCACAACATTTTCATGATTTTTCAAAAATAGCAGATCTACAAGCTAAAGTAGAACATAATGCTTAAAACACCAACAGGGGTTCCCGTCCAGAATGGGTTAACCCACGAAGGCCGTTAATGCATCTGTGTCATTTATTCTAGATTTGAACCACTTGGGCTATTCAAAAATAGAAGATATACAAACTCAATCACTATGAGCTTGTAGATCTTCTGCCTTAAAGGGATAGTTCAGATTTTTTGAACTTAAGTTGTATGAAATACTTGCCATTAATATAGTGGTTGCAACTGTATTAATTGATTGCCTGAGTCCCGTGGTGGGAGTTCTGCTCTGGTTTTGGTCAATATTAAGTAGTTCCGGTCATTTTGTGGGGGGCACTGGGGCCACGCAGTAAAAGTAAATGAATCCACAAAACGAACGTAATTTGTATTGTTGACCTATTTCTAAAATATTAGCGCGACTTTCGTTCAACTTTGACCCCTCTATCACATGGAACTATTTTTTGGGCGTAGTGATATGGACACAAAAAACATAGTTCTGTGTGATAGAGGGGTAAAAAAAAAACGGAAGTTGCACTAATATTTTAGAAATAGGTCAACAATACAAATGACGTTAGTTTTGTGGATTAATTTACTTTTACTGCGTGGCCCCCTGTGTCCCCCACAAAATGACCGGAACTACTTGATATTTCACCAAAACCAGAGCAGAACTCCCACCACAGAACTCGGGCAATCAATTAATACAGTTGCAACCACTATATTAATGGCAAGTATTTCATACAACTTAAGTTCAAAAAATCTGAACTATCCCTTTAATAATCTTGAAAATATGTGCAAATCTTTGGATTAGATATATTATATACATATATATTTTTTTAAAGCGAACATTTTTAACTCAAATCTCTGCTTCTGGGGCTTCCCTCCCTGGAACAAAATAGTTATAAATAAATTAAAATAAAGTTTGTGAACCCCTGATTATAGCAACATGCGTTTTTCTGATATTTGTAAAATTGGCTTCATTAACTCACGCCGCCGCCACCATCCATTTCAACAGAGAACCGTCTTATTTTGAAAGCCGTTTCACTCGGAAACGGACAAACAGGAAGTGTACAATCGCTATGTAACGTTTCCCGCAAATGTTATTTAATTCACCCAAAACATCATAGCGTTATGGGCCGCAAATCAAGCTTGTTTTGATCAAAAACGCAGCCTGGAAAAAGTATCTTGAGTGAAATGGATTCTAAAAAATCAGTTAGATTCCATAGACATCATAAGTCAGCTGACTTTTCACTTCAATTTTTACCTGTTTACTTCATTGCGCGGCAACTGGAGTGATACAGAGTAAGACGCGTGCAGAACCGCGTTATGGAACGTAATCAATAAATATTAAAAAAATACTTCAAATCTCAGCGACGAGCGCCATAGGAGCAAAAGAAACCCTTTCAGGACGGAAACCCCTTTTGGTGTTTTCAGTATTATGTCATACTTTAGCTATTTTTGAAAAATCTGGTGCGAACATATATTATTTCAGAGCGAACGTTTTTAACTCAAATCTTTGCTTCTGGGGGTCCCTGGAACAACATATTTTGAGATTGGGGTCCACGGCCAAATACATTTAATTCTGGGGGTCCTTGACAAGAAATAGCTTGAGAACCCCCGGAAATGCTTTGGTCATGTCTCGCGCCCCCTCTCCCCACCCCCAATACAAACTGTACTGAAAAAATAACCTTAATAATAGAGAAAATATGGATTGGATTTTTTTTTAATTTTCGTTTTTTTCATGTCATATGAAAGCAAGGAATCATAGCTTCAAATTGACATTGGTTGTTCAGTTTGACCCACCAGTTTTGGAGATATAGCTTATAGAGTAATGTCTTGCAGAAAACAAAGTTGAGAAAACAGGCTTGAAAGGTTCACTTCTGTGGTCTCTTACACCAAGCATTTATTTCATATTTACATGTCGATTTCAGCTCTGACACTTTTTTCAGACATGCTCTAGTATGTGAAGAGTCTGCCTGTGGTATTAACTCAGTTTTTCTCCTCTGGTGAAAATCTGGAGTTTGCGTGATGGCAGGCTCTCAGTCAAATCTGGTCACATATATCATAAATTAATACTGAAACCAGATATAATCTTGAGGAAAGTTTATGCATGTACTATGTGTACTATGTAAACTCTTCATTTCCATTTTTCCAGCCATTCAGTTAAAGAATAATTCACTGTTCACTCTCTCTAAGCGTTTGTGTCCCTCTGTCCTACAGGAGTGTTCACTGTTCACTCTCTCTAAGCGTTTGGGTCCCTCTGTCCTACAGGAGTGTTCACTGTTCACTCTCTAAGCGTTTGGGTCCCTCTGTCCTACAGGGGTGTTCACTGTTCACTCTCTCTAAGCGTTTGGGTCCCTCTGTCCTACAGGGGTGTTCACTGTTCACTCTCTCTAGTCTAAGCGTTTGGGTCCCTCTGTCCTACAGGAGTGTTGACTCTCTAAGCGTTTGGGTCTCTCTGTCCTACAGGGGTGTTGACTGTTCACTCTCTCTAAGCGTTTGGGTCCCTCTGTCCTACAGGGGTGTTCACTGTTCACTCTCTCTAAGCGGTTGGGTCCCTCTGTCCTACAGGAGTGTTCACTCTCTCTAAGCGTTTGGGTCCCTCTGTCCTATAGGAATGTTCACTGTTCACTCTCTCTAAGCGTTTGGGTCTCTCTGTCCTACTGGGGTGTTCACTGTTCACTCTCTCTAAGCGTTTGGGTCTCTCTGTCCTATAGGAATGTTCACTGTTCACTCTCTCTAAGCGTTTGGGTCTCTCTGTCCTACAGGGGTGTTCACTGTTCACTCTCTCTAAACGTTTGGGTCCCTCTGTCCTACAGGGGTGTTCACTGTTCACTCTCTCTAAACGTTTGGGTCCCTCTGTCCTACAGGGGTGTTTGCCACTCTGCGGGCCGTGCCTCAGAAGGAAGGATTCCTGGGTTTGTACAAGGGCAACGGAGCTATGATGGTCAGGATCTTCCCCTACGGAGCCATCCAGTTCATGGCCTTTGACAATTATAAAAAGGTAAGCTGGCATCCAAAAATGGTGGGGGTTACACACCGGCTATCCGAAGCCCGCTGTTCCGACGACATCGCCATTCCGACTCGCCACATTTACTAACCCTAACCGCCCGTGGAAGCCACGTAGTTTGAATGGTGGTGTGTCAGAATGATGCCACTGTGTCCCCCAAAAGTGGCAATGGTATGCAAAGTAGTTTAGGAGATTGATTTTGAAATTATAAATGATTGCAGTAGTATAATTTATTATTTTCAAAAAACATCTAATGGCTCACAACATGTCACAATGCAACGCGTTGGTAGCTTGTAGATTTTGCAAACATTTGGCACAGGGGAGGGTGATCACTGGCACAATGGCAAGTGTGAGAGAGAGGACTTTTCTTAAATATACATATTTTTTAAATTAAATTAAGCGCCCTCACATCTGTTTGTAAATTACATCCTGCACATAACTACATTCATTCGAACTCTAAAACATTTCAGGTGTCTAAAATGTCTAAAACTGAATTAATTTTTTTATAAAAAAAAAAATAGGCTGTCCAAATCAACACTATCCTGACAACGTTCCTTGTAATTCACAGATGCTAAGAAACCGGCTGGGCATCTCCGGACACATCCATCGCCTCATGGCCGGCTCCATGGCAGGTCAATAATCTCTCACTGATGATGATGATGATGCTCAGGGTTCATCTATCGGGGAAACTTTGACAGAAAAAGACTCGCTCACTGTATAAAAAAGAAGGAAAACTCCTTAGACCGAGACTTAAGAAAACTTTTTTTTCCTTTTATTTTATCATGCTCATAAAGTGCTCTGTGCTCAAAGTGCAATTAAAAAGCAAACGTTTCGGTCCTAAGACCTTCGTCAGTGCTATATCGCACTATATATATATAGCACTGCCGAAACGTTTGCTTTTTAATTGCACTTTGAGCACAGAGCACTTTATGAGCATGATAAAATAAAAGGATTTTTTTTCTTAAGTCTCGGTCTAAGGAGTTTTCCTTCTTTTTTTAATACGGTGAGCGAGTCTTTTTCTGTCAAAGTTTCCCTTATGTTTTTGAGACCACCGCTACCGTAGTCAAGTTTGAAAAAAAGGATGAGGCACAACAGTTTTCTCAGTGCTTCAGGGTTCATCTATCGCCATGCTGGCTTGTCGTTTTTGTCAACATGTTCCTGAATAATTTTGAATTACGAAGACTTTTAACACTTACTGTGAAGAGCCAAATATCCTAACCGCATGTTACAATGACAAACTACTGTGTGTGGTGTCTTGACCGGTTGTTGTTGTCTCGGTCGGTGGTGAAAAGTCCTGACCGCGAGTATCACAGCGCCTGCTACAGGCCGTTGAAAAACCTTGTCTTCCCCAGAAACGGCCCCTCAATGTCGTTTCTGAGATACAGGGCTTTGAATGCAGCCCATAGAATGCAAGTGGATGCACGCGCAGCCGCGCATCTTCAAAATGGCCACGGCCACTGTCCCACTTTGAGTGTTATGCTAACGAACGGTAGCTAACGATTCGATCGGATAAAAACATGGATTAAAGAATATAAACCCTGGAAAATTTAGCTTCCGGGCAGGCTAGGGTACTAATTTAACCCTACGGTTTCGCCGGGTTTGGCGTACTCCGTGTTAAGAAACTACTGATTCAGAAGTCATTTGTGGAATCTGCCTCGGGTCAAAATACTTTATTATATCGCCTTGGGTTAAAAAAAACACAAAGACTTTATTATAACGCAGATGTTTATCTGCGTGTATCTGCTTACTTTTCAGGAAAAGTGAAAATCTCAAGCACATTCACCTGGGGTGCCTGTATTGTAGGGCAGATCTACAAGCTCACAACAATCGTGTGAGCTTGTAGACCTGCTAGAAGCACACTGGCATACGGCCACATATAAAATGGGGCATTCATTTATGAGAGAAGAAAAAAGTGAGCGGCGAACCTTCCCGCCTCCGAAACGGTCGAGAAATGACAGAGTTATCGTGTCGTTTTTGTCAACATGTTCCTGAATAATTTTGAATTACGAAGACTTTTAACACTTACTGTGAAGAGCCAAATATCCTAACCGCATGTTACAATGACAAACTACTGTGTGTGGTGTCTTGACCGGTTGTTGTTGTCTCGGTCGGTGGTGAAAAATCCTGACCGCGTTTTTCAACGGCCTGCTACAGGCCGTTGAAAAACCTTGTCTTCCCCAGAAACGGCCCCTCAATGTCGTTTCTGAGATACAGGGCTTTGAATGCAGCCCATAGAATGCAAGTGTATGCGCGCGCAGCCGCGCATCTTCAAAATGGCCACGGCCACTGTCCCACTTTGAGTGTTATGCTAACGAACGGTAGATAACGATTCGATCGGATAAAAACATGGATTAAAGAATATAAACCCTGGAAAATGTAGGTTCCGGGCAGGCTAGGGTACTAATTTAACTCTACGGTTTCGCCGGGTTTGGCGTACTCCGTGTTAAGAAACTACTGATTCAGAAGTCATTTGTGGAATCTGCCTCGGGTCAAAATACTTTATTATATCGCCTTGGGTTAAAAAAAACACAGACTTTATTATAACGCAGATGTTTATCTGCGTGTATCTGCTTACTTTTCAGGAAAAGTGAAAATCTCAAGCACATTCACCTGGGGTGCCTGTATTGTAGGGCAGATCTACAAGCTCACAACAATCGTGTGAGCTTGTAGACCTGCTAGAAGCACACTGGCATACGGCCACATAAAATGGGGCATTCATTTATGAGAGAAGAAAAAAGTGAGCGGCGAGCCTTCCCGCCTCCGAAACGGTCGAGAAATGACAGAGTTATCGTGTCATACATACATACATACATACATACATACATACATACATACATACATAGGGACACACATAGCTCCGTAATGGAGCTGAGGCACCACTCAAAAAAGGAATGCTGTTGACTTTCTTTGTGTTGTTGACTTGCAGGGATAACGGCAGTGATCTTTACGTACCCCCTGGACGTGATCCGAGCCAGGCTGGCCTTCCAGGTGACCGGTACAGAGCAACGCTACACTGGCATCCTCAACGCCTTCCACACCATTTACCTTAAGGTCAGTGCCGGACTCAACCAACGCAACGCCAAGCAATTACAGTAGGTTGGTCTGTAGCTGGCAGACTAACATCCTCTCTACGCTCTCAATGCATTGCGAGCTTTTAGATCGACTGCTATTTCTACAGTGTGGCTTGAAACATCATCTACATCTGCTGTTTTTGAAACATCTTGAAAGCATTCTTGACAGGCTCCTTGGCACCTTGGGCCTCAGGTCAAGTTGCTTTATGTGTCTTCTCTCTATAAAGCATCTGGGCCTGGTGTGATTTCCTGTTATTATTTTTTTAAAGGAAGGGGGAGTCCCTGGGTTCTACAGGGGACTGACCCCAACAATTATCGGCATGGCCCCCTATGCAGGTCAGTGTGGTAGTCATCCTCTCTTAGATTTGTTCTCACTAACCACTTCTTGAACTCTAGCATCCCAATTCTGCTAGGAATATTTGCTGGTGTACCAACTCATAATGTAATAACTGCACGCTGGTCTTCAAGTTTGTACAGAGCAAGGGGCACGCCGGTGGCATAGTCGGTAGTGCTGTCGCCTCACAGCTAGAAGGTCCTGGGTTCGATTCCTGCTGGGGACGCTGTGGGCGCTGGGGGTGTGTTCTCTCCTCCGTATCATCAGTGCCCATACCCGAGGTGGGGTTTGTCGAAAGGGCCTTTCTGTGTGGAGTTTGCATGTTCTCCCCGTGTCCCCTAGGGTAGGTTCCCTCACAAAAACATGCAGTAATCCTGGTCTCTAAACTACCTCCCCCTGGCCAGCCGGGGCTCTTGATTGAGGGGAAAGGAACTGGTCGGAATAACGTGTTCCTTCCACGTGCTACGTTCGGCCGGGGAAACTCTCCCGTCGGGTGAAAAGAAGCAGCTTGGACTCCTCATGCATAGAAGGAAGCATGAGGTCAGTCCGCTGCGCCCCCAGGTTGGCAGAGGAAGTGTAGTGCCCAGGATTACATTAGATAATTGACACTGGGTGAAAAAATGGGTTACAAAATCGTGGGATAAAAATTATATATAAAAAAAGAAGGTTTGTACAGAGCCATATCCGGTTAAGTTAACCAAGGGTTTAACTGCACAGCATTCTTGTACGACGGAGTAGGGCATTAAAGAACAAAGGGAAAAAAAAGATCAAAAGTTCAAATAGGGAGTTCCCTTAGGTCCTCTGACTGTCACATTCCCTCTGTCCCGTCCCGTAGGTTTCTCCTTCTTCACCTTCGGGACGTTGAAGAGTGTGGGTCTGACTCACTTCCCGGAGCATCTGGCCCGTCCGTCCTCAGACAACCCCGACGTCCTGGTTCTGAAGCCGCAGGTCAACCTGCTGTGTGGAGGCGTGGCCGGAGCCATCGCCCAGACCATATCGTAAGTCCCGTAGCAGTGTGGAGGCGTGGCCCAGACCATATCGTAAGTCCCGTAGCAGTGTGGAGGCGTGGTCCAGACCATATCGTAAGTCCCATAGGAATCTGGAGGCGTGGCCCAGACCATATCGTAAGTCCCGTAGGAGTGTGGAGGCGTGGCCCAGACCATATCGTAAGTCCCGTAGGAATGTGGAGGCGTGGCCCAGACCATATCGTAAGTCCCGTAGGAGTGTGGAGGCGTGGCCCAGACCATATCGTAAGTCCCGTAGGAATGTGGAGGTGTGGCCCAGACCATATCGTAAGTCCCGTAGGAATGTGGAGGCGTGGCCCAGACCATATCGTAAGTCCCGTAGGAGTGTGGAGGCGTGGCCCAGACCATATCGTAAGTCCCGTAGGAATGTGGAGGCGTGGCCCAGACCATATCGTATGCGCATGCATAAAGTGAATGGCAGATCGAGTGGCGAATCGAATCAAAGTGAATTTAATGTTGTTTAAAGTCATTTAATGCAATCAAGTAGGACTTTTCTGTTTGGATGTATGGGCTGTCAAGGCCAGAAAGTCGTTTTTTGCCACTCAGTAGGCATTCTCGCATAACTTCCGGGTATGATGATGTCACGTGCATACCCTCTATAGAAATCACAGCCTTTCTCTTCCTGGAAGCTTAGCATGTTGTTGAGTTAGAAGCTTGGCGGTAATTCCTGAATTGTGTGTGTAATTCTGATTGTGTCTACTCTCTCTAGTTACCCTCTGGATGTTGCCAGAAGGAGAATGCAGTTGGGAGCTGCGCTCCCTGACTCTGACAAATGTCTGTAAGTACAGCTTCCACCAAACAAACGGTTTGCCCATATTGTATTTGTTGTTCAAGGATAGAACAGACAGGCATTTGGGCATAGTGGCACAGTCGGACTCGGTAGCGCTGTTGCCTCACAGCTAGAAGGTCCTGGGTTCGATTCCTGCTGGGGGGGGGGGGGGCGGCGTCTTGTCTCCTCCGCGGCCTTTCTGTGTGGAGTTTGCATGTTCTCCCCCATGTCCCCTAGGGTAGGTACCCTCACAAAAAACATGCAGTAATCCTAGGGTCTCTATAGTGCCTCCCCCTGGCCAGCCGGGGCACCTGATGGAGGGGAAAGGAACTGGTTGGAATAGCGTGTCCCTTGAACCATCTGTGATTACATTATTAGTTTGAAACAAACGGAAGGCAGTGGACTCAAGACTTTGAGATCCTATTCTATATCTGGGGGGAAAAAATGTAAATAATAACCATTCCTTTTTATTTATTTATTTTTTCGTACGTGAACAGAACGCTGACGAAGACGCTGAAGTACGTGCACAGCCGCTACGGTGTGAAGAGAGGTCTGTACCGAGGTCTGTCTATCAACTACGTGCGCTGTATCCCTTCACAGGCCGTGGCCTTCACCACCTACGAGTTCATGAAGCAAGTCCTCCATCTCAACTAGCCTCTCCCCGACCGTGTGCACCTCCAACAAAATGTGCTCACCCTCACTAACGTAAAGCGGCCTTTCACTTTTAACAACTGCTGGGGTCATCGGTACTCTACTTTGTTGTGTGCGCCTCAGTCTGATTTGACGTAGCTTCAAGGTTCACTTAAGGTTACTGCACACATAAGCCGAAGTACACGTGAAATTGAACCCAGCAGTGTCTCGACAAATACCGCTTTCAGACTAGACTCACTCACTGTCGTCGTGTCTTTATGCTTTCAGGCTAGACTCACTCAATGTCTTTGTGTCTTCATGCTGAGACATAATATTCCTATTAATACATTTCTTTTTAGTGCTACAAGTGTTCCTGATCGTTCCGTGCGTTGGTGAGATGAACTTGTGTTGCTGTAAAATCATGCAGTTGATGCACCCATAATGCACTGCTTTCTTCCAGTCCTAGTGTCATGTGGTCAGATCCACCATGGGCAGTCTGAATCATGCGTCAAGAGTTTTGACAAAAAGGTCCAGGGAGGCTTCTGATTGGTTGGGCTGTAATGGAAGACCGTCATTGATTGGACTAAAAGAAGGTCTGTGGTGTTGTTACGGTATGTGCACCCGTACACAAGACCTAACGATAATCTGATTGGCTGGGCTGTATAGGAAGTCCACTGTTCGTTCGGTCTAAACTCTAAAGTAAGCCTGATGCATCGTGAAAAGACGTTAAACGTTTACCTGTCACGCAACAGCATTTAAATCATTAACTGCGACCCTTGTAGTGTCCAATTTATTTGGAGACACACACACACACACACACACACACACACACACACACACACACCAGTTTGAGCGACATCCAGTTGTCTCTCCTATTCCATATCCTGCTTTTCTGTCTCACCATGAGGAAGTGTTTTCTCCGCTGGCCAACAACACGTGTCTTGGCTTCGGGGCGACTCCCTGGCAACTGTTCCCATGGAAACAGACAGCAGAGTAGTGGCATCGCGGTGCAACGATGCCCAGGCTCTGGGCAAGCAAACTGTTGATAGCAACACCTTAGCAACCCACTCACATGCCCCTCCCCCTGCATTCACATAGCAACCCACTCACCCATCTACGCCTTCCCCTGCATTCACATAGCAAAATGTGCTTTACAAAACACTACCTACAGTACATACTTAGTTCAAATACTTCAAGGACACAACTATGGTATCCTACTATAAATGTGCCACGTCTCTGTGTGTGTGCATGTGTGTGTGTCTGTGACTGCGTGTGTAAGGTTGTAATGCACGTAACTCGAGAACAGTTTGCCCCACTGACTTCAAATTCGACACACGCGTTCCACACCCTCGCAGGGAGTGCAGTGGCCGGTATCGAGTTGGTCGGACCCACGGTTCTCCAGAACCACCACAAAAGGCTCTGGTCAGGCTCTGCCAGTGGGCCTAATCGGCCTAATCAGCCTAAAAATGGCGTAGTTCTTGTTGTCAACTAAAGCTTTAGATTAGAAGTCCGGTGTTTAGAGTTTATTTAATTCTGGGTTTTCAGTGTGTCTTTCATTTCCATGGTGCAGATATGGCCTTCTAGAGAGGTTGCTATTCGTGTCATATTTTCATTGCCTTTTTGCTCCGTTTTGTTGTCATATCGATATGCAGAAGCCTAGTGTTGTTAACGGCAACTGAGGCCTCAGGGGCAGTAACTGATAATAATAATAATAATGTATACTCTGTACTACAGTATGACGTAACGTTGTTACCTTGAACTTTCCGGCAAGCAGCACCGTCGTGTGATGGAAGTAGGAATTAGAGCTCGTCCGACGCCAGATTCTCTCAATCCCGATTGTGGAGAATCCTAGATCAGTGGTTCCCCAAACTTTTCCATGTCAAGGACCCCCAAATTATCCCGCGGACCCCCATTTGAAAAGATAACAGTCAGGAACCCCCATAGATTTTTACGACTCTAGCAGTGATTCTCAACCCGTTTCTAATTTGAAGGACCCCCAGTTTCACACACATTGAGTTAAAAAACCCAAAAGGGGTTCCCGTCCTGAATGGCTTAACAGCCAAACATGTTGGAAGATCACAAACGGTTTTAAGTAGTAAGGGAAACTGTTGTAGCAGATCAGATGAGCGCTGTTTAAAGTACCGTGCAATGGAAGCGAGGCTGTGATGTTTCTGGGAATCGGAATCATTTTCATGCGTGTTGCATGAATTTTAATTGAATTTGTTCTCAGTGAGTATGTAGCTGACATGTCAAAGTGTCCTACTGTAGCGTGCTGAGATTGCTATGAATTGTAAATTAATTGTAATGTCTGGGAGGCAGCGTGCAATGAGGTTGGACACAACTAAAATGTGCACTTACAGGTATATGACTATTGCCGTAGTTGCCTGTTGTCACCACCGGGTGGGAGCATTGTATCTTAAGTTTTATTGTTTACCTACAACGCTAGACAGACAGCACTTCTTTACTCAAATCTTTATTTAGCTATACAAACATCCGTGTCAAGATAACAATGATATATACTGGAGAGATTCTCAACATGCTCCTTATCACCTTTTGTCTTCAACCATATTTACTCTTGTTCATTTGGCAGTCAGGTGAGGTCCATTGGAGAAAAAGTCGTAAGTCATCCTTGGCAGTAAATGAGCTTAAATTTAACTTTTTTTTTAGTTTTAGCAATAAAAATACATATCTGTTAGAGTAGACCATCTACAGCAGTTCTCAAACTTTTTCATTTCAAGGACCCCCAAATTGACACATGTTAGCCTGTGAACTCCCATTTGAAGAGATATGCTAGGGACCCCCATAAAAGATGATGTTTACGGCCCTAGCAGTGATTCTCAACCATTTTAATTTGAAGGAACCCCCAGTTTTAAATTAGGCATTTATACCTCTGGGACCCACATTTATATTGTAAAAATCAATGTTAATTTAACTCTGAGTGTACAATAATGGATTGATTGAAGTATTTATTAACAGTTTGCAGAATTACAGTACATTTCAAGCACAACTCAACCAAATGGACCCGTTAGTGTCCGTTTTGGTTCCATTTGTACACTAAGTTGTGAGTTACAGACCCATAAGGGTCCATTTGGTTCCTAACTATCCATCATAGCTGGGGGGGGACCCCCTGGAACTCCCTCAAGGACCCCTGGGGGTCCCCGGACCCCACTTTGAGAACCAATGATCTACAGTTGATTGTGACACTATGAGCCACTTCTCTGTAGGGTGGTTGCCTAACAGCATCCTCTCTGCAAACGCATGTCCAAACAAATATTTCTCATTCAAATTCTCCCCAACGGCCTTTGTCGAGTGGCTCTGCACACATACTGTAGAATGTAGATACTGTAAACAAGCGGGTTCTACCGTAGAAAAGATTATATCGTTGTGAATGCAGTAAAAATATGTTTCTGTTTAGACTTAAAGAGTCTTAATTCTTCACTAACTGGTGACGGGTTTAGTTGGAACTGTCATTTGAATAGGGCTGCAATTATTAAGTTACGATTTCGGCGATTATTTAATAAAAATAATTAATCAATTGATGAAAAGTCTATCCCTATTCTGGGCGTCTCGTTATAGGCGGGGGGGAAAGAAGTAGCACCACGACAGTTAGTTTACAATCGCTTCTCAATCGATTAAATGAATCAAAAAAGTAATCGGATAAGAACATAATCGATAGTTGCAGCCCTGACTTTGACAATCCCAACAGCAGTTTCAGCAGTGTGATTATTTTTTGTCTTTCTGTGAAGCACTCGACTACACAATAAATAATGTTTACCAGTGCTTCTCCTAACGACGCAGATCACTATAATAACTAAATAAGCTTGTTGTGTACCGTACGTACAAGTCATGATTTTCATAAAAAACATGTTGCATTCTTATGACTATTTTATTTTACAGTCGTAATGTCTCTGGTTTGCCTCTGAAGTAATTATTTTAACTTTCACTGCCTTTTCTTTGTAATTCTTTTGTTCTTAATGTCGCTGCTGCTTTCTGTAAATCGTGGTTATATTCTACTGTATGACACAAGTAAGTGTTCTGTGACATAATATGATACTATGTGTAATATACATGTCTGTAATAGTAAGCTGTAGCCTATACCACTGTAAATCAGGAAGGGAAATGAGTCTATTAAGCAACAACAAAACAGAACAAATAAATATATCATTATTAGTCATGAGAACTACTGAACAATGAAAATGCCTTTTTATGCATTCGTTTGTGAGTTTTTTCTTTTTTTTTTCTGTGCAATTGTAGTTTTGGTTTCGTCTTTAATGTAAACTTAAGCTACATTAAATTCAACCTTGTCAGAGTCCAGTTAAGTCTCAAGCCTCTCATTTGGCCGTCGTCGAATGTCAATTCTCCCAGACGATCTAGATAAGCTCACAATGTGATTCTCCCAGCCGGTCTAGATAAGCTCACAATGTGATTCTCCCAGCCGGTCTAGATAAGCTCACAATGTGATGTGACACGTTATAGATAGATGGTGAATGGGAAATCGAGTGGCAAAGTGAGTTTAACGTTGTTTAACATCGTTTAATACAATCAGATATAGGACTTTTCTGTTTGGATGTATGGGCTGCCAAGGCCAGAAAGTCGTTTTTTGTCACTCAGTAGGCGTTCCCGCATAACTTCCAGGTAGGCGTTTGCGCGCATATCCTCTATAGGCTATGTGCTATTTTTGAAAAAGAAGTAAAAAAGGTTAAAGTAAAAGCGGTTAGGTGTGTCTGTGGGTTTTATATGTTTTTTTGGAACACATGCTATTTTTTTCCATTACCTGAAAAGTAATGTTTTTGTACATAAGAGGTTTCCACCGACAGTGGTGAGATTGTCTCTCCACTGCTGCACACTAACATCAGTGTTGGTGTGCAGCAGTGTTTCTTTGAAAGTGTCCATGTATCGGAGCCATAGAGTTTTTATAATGTGGTTATTGTTGGATTTGCATATATTTACGTATTCAATTTTCGTCTCGTTAAGACGAGAAAGTAGTAGACTATCACTAGCTGTCAGCCTGTCACCATCACTAGACAGTAGAAAGTAGTAACTATCACTAGATGTCAGCCTGTCACCATCACCCCACTAGAGACTAGACAGTAGAAAGTAGTAACTATCACTATAGCTGTCAGCCTGTCACCATCACCCCACTAGACAGTAGAAAGTAGTAACTATCACTATAGCTGTCAGCCTGTCACCATCACCCCACTAGACAGTAGAAAGTAGTAACTATCACTATAGCTGTCAGCATGTCACCAACACCCCACTAGACAGTAGAAAGTAGTAACTATCACTATAGCTGTCAGCATGTCACCAACACCCCTGACTGCACCCTTAAACCTTCTAGACTTGATCAACTGGACCTGAGTTGGTTCTGTACTTGGACTGATCTTTTTTTTCAGTCTACACTAGGCCTGTCACAATTATTACATAATCATCTAATCGCAATTATGTCAATATTTTAATCAGGATCGTCGATTTTTTTTCCATGTTGAAAAAAGTCCATAGGTTTTCAAAAGTAGCAGAAATATCTGTAGCAGTTAGCAGTAGCAGTTATCTATCTGTTCCTCCCACAACATGGATGCTGGGGTTTAAATGGTTGCGTAAAACAATCTGAGCGTTTCTTCCAGCACTGAGGTCAGTCAGTGGTTTTGAAGTGGCACACAGTGGCCTCATAACAGGATATCAGCGTTTCCTTCTCCATCTGTCTGCCTCTCACTTCTTATTGACACCATCCTAATACCAGAATACATTTGTTAACCCATTTTAGACTGAGACCAAATTCTACAAAATGTCTTCTAAAATCATGACTGAGAAAAACATGTTTCTATATCAGTGGTTCGCAAACTATTTCATGTCAAGGAGCCCAAAAAATATATGTAGGCTAAATGGCCGTCAACCCCCATCTGAAAATGTGTTGTTCCAGGGACCCTACAGAAGCAAAGTTTTGAGTTAAAAACGTTCGCTCTGAAAGAATATATATTCAAAGATTTGCGTGTAGATCTGCTATTTCAATTTGCTAAAGTATAACATAATGCTTAAAACACCAAAAGGGGTTCCCGTACTAAATTGGTTAAAACATCTTAGTTCAATAAATGTGGATGGCATACTACGAGTCACATTTGAGAAGCACTGTACACGAAAGAAAGTGAAAAAAAAAACTCTACTGTCACCGCAAGAGCACCGAAATTTAGAAGCAAAGGCTGTCAAAGGAGTGCCAAAACACGCCGTTGAAGCATCAGATTTCCTTGCTGCACCCGCCAACCCCCTCCAGCCCCCCTACCCCCCTGACAAAAACGTTCCCGGCCGGGAACTACACCAGAACGGGTCGTATATAGCACAGGGCACCACCACGAAGGGTTAATCCTCCCCTGCATACACACAAACACACACACAGTATGCTAATGCTTATAGTAAAGCAACATGTTGTATTTGCATTTATTGTGTTCAGACCCGCAGCGACATGACTAGTAGCTGTTGTCTGATCTCACCCCTTCATTTGACTGGGAAATGTGATGTTGTATTTTATGTGCTGTGAATATAGTTACTGTACATGATGCACTTACTTATTATTCTGTTTTTACTAATGCCATGTGAGTGAGTGAGCGTTGTGTTGGAGTGAGTGAGCGTTACGGTTAATGCTGAAATTCACACCTTCCCTGCAGATTTTCTGGGATGACAGTAAAGCTGCCTGTGAGGGTCAGGTCAGCGACCTAAAGGTGGCCCTTTTTTCGTTAAGTTTCGTTATCGAGCATTTTCTCCTAAGTTCCGTTATCGAGCAAGACGGCGTCTAATAGCAGCTCGGCCCTCGCCTGTCATCCATGACCGACCGACCATGGTTCTCAACCTTCCATCATTCCATCATGAATCACTTCTGAAAAAACGTTTTATTTCTCTTTTGACGATGGGTTTCCAGATTGCCCCCGACTGACTGACGGCCAGTCGGGGGCCCCTTGAACTGAAGACGGGCCTGTTTCAAATAGAAATGGGTGAAACGTACCAAAGGCCGCTGATCATTGCTACCGTATATATATACCATTTTCAGGTTGTGTTCCAGTTCCAATCATAGAGTTATAAACTAGAGAGCGGACCAGGAGTGACAGCCCCGCCCCCAGCTGTTTATTTCAATGGAAGTTTCTCAGTAGCGTTTTGAAGGACCCTGAAGAACGCTATACTGCCGCATTTTTTCTATTTGCCAGCCAACATTTGGTTTACTCGTGCTATACATATACCGTGTCTGCAGTTCCAGATTTGACCAGTAGGCCTGGTGGCTTCACCGTTGGCCAGCCGCTCTGGGGGCTTGCTTCCAATGTGGCTTGTTCCTTGATTTGTCACTTCCAATTCCACTTGTTTATCCTCTATCCTGTAGGTCGTGATTGGATGAAATTGGTATCCCGACCTAAAAAGAAAAAAAAATCACACCTGTGTGAAGTGAGAGGCGCTCTAATCATCGTACATCATCATCAAGAATGGTGGTCCCTTATTGGCCAAGGGTTCCCACCGACATACATGTGCCGATTTGCTCAGACACATACGTAAATTATCCGTTCATTGTCAATGGCATTTTTAATGTTTGTTCAGACAACACAGACATTAAAACTCAAAAAGTGGTTTCTGTGAGCTGGAGAGACGAGGAGACCCCTGTTAATTAACAAAAGATAAGCTACATCTATTTATTTTAGCACACACACACACACACACACACACACACACACACACACACACACACACACAGAGAGAGAGAAGATGTTAGATTAGAAGTGTGTGGAGGAGGAGTGAGTGTGAGCAGAAAGAGGAAGCCTGTCTGTCTGTCTGTCTGTCTGTCAGTCAGTCAGTCAGTCAGTCAGCGTGCTGCTCAGCGTTCCTGGAGGTGTGATCATCATCTGAACTTCAGTATACGGTAACTAAAAGTACTTTTACTCAACCTAAGTGCAATATTTTACGTATGTTAACTATATTTCTTTTATGTGTTTCTTGTACTACTCAAAGACACACTCTGGAGACGTTATTATAAGAACCTTGGTTCCAAGTCCAGCAGACTCAGGAACAGCTTCTTCCCCTCCACTGTCATCTACCTGAACTCCTCATCCACTCCTCACCCCCCTCAGTGACAGCCACCCACCTTCCCTGTTGTATCTTGGGACTCTGTGGACTTGTGCAATGTGGTCACTGGACCTTTAGTCTTAGCCTGGCTAATAAGCCAGACTCAAATCACACTGTCGTGGCAGGCAATCTTTTTTGCCAACAGCTGATTCGGTCTGGCTTATTAGCCAGGCTACTTTACCAGTAAAAAGTGATACTGCTGTATCACTTTTTACTGACATGTTTGCACTGGTGAGATGCAAAAATACCTTTCGCTGTACTGTACTGTACTGTACTGTACTGTACTGTACTGTACTGTACTGTACTGTACTGTACTGTACTGTACTGTACATTGACAATAAATTGAATCTCATCTCAAAATATTGTACTTGTTACTACAATCATTTCACCAAACTGCACCTGCAGTTACCTGTAGTTAGTTACAAGATAGTAACTTGTAACTAACTAAGTTACAAGTTAGTAACTTGTAACTAACTACAGGTTAGTTGACAGGTGCCAAATAATTAAGTTACTTTGCCAATTTCTATTATTATTACAAAACATGGTGTTTATACGTTGGCTAACCGATCTACAAGCTCTGCCATTCTCAAAACATTTTGACACATTTTTAAATAACTCGAAACAAATAATTGTGAAACGGGACATGCTGAACACTTTTATACACTTTTACTCAAGTAGACTAAACTTATGAATTCAGTGTTTCTACATGGTTGTATGTTGTATGTTACTACAAGATTTTTTTGTAATAATTTTGATGGCGTCTACAGTACAGTAAGTTGAAATGAGGGTAGAGAGATGGTGAGTGACAACCAGCAAGGGTCGTCGGGATCTGGAGTCGAACCCGGGGACACACTGTCAGGCTGGATTAGCAGCCTCTAAGGTGCCCGGGCCGCTACTACCTTTTATTTCACCTGAAGATGTGTGTCCTTGCAGACGGTGCCTTCCATCATGCCTTCCTACACGGTGACGGTGGCTACAGGCAGCCAGTGGTTCCATGTTGTGTTGTATGTGTGTCCATGCAGTGAGAGAGAGAGTGAGCAGCAGACGCGGCGCCTTCCATCATGCCTTCCTACACGGTGACGGTGTCTACAGGCAGCCAGTGGTTCGCAGGCACTGACGACTACATCTACATCACCCTGGTGGGCACGGAGAGATGCAGCGACAGGACGCTGCTGGACAAACCTCTGTACAACGACTTCGAGAGGGGGGCCGTGAGTTGGCCTCTTTGTGGCACTGATTCTCGACTGTGTGCGTGTGTGCGTGTGCGTGTGCGCGTGTGCGTGTGTGTGCGTGCGTGCGTGTGCGCGTGTGTGTGTGTGTGTGTGTCTGTCTGTGTTAAAATATATAGAGATAAGAAAAGAGGTTTCTGCCCGACAGCAACAATATGTTTTTCATGATTTGAGCAGAGCTGACTGTAACTTCACGGAAACACTGATGAAACATCACAGCTTGTGTAACGGTCTCTAACGTTGGTTAAATGCTGGTATAAATGTAGTACATACAGGGACTACACAATACACTGACACCACTGGTTAAATGAGTATAATGTACTACATACAGGGACTACACAATACACTGACACCACTGGTTAAATGAGTATAATGTACTACATACAGGGACTACACAATACACTGACACCACTGGTTAAATGAGTATAATGTACTACATACAGGGACTACACAATACACTGACACCACTGGTTAAATGAGTATAATGTACTACATACAGGGACTACACAATACACTGACACCACTGGTTAAATGAGTATAATGTACTACATACAGGGACTACACAATACACTGACACCACTGGTTAAATGAGTATAATGTACTACATACAGGGACTACACAATACACTGACACCACTGGTTAAATCCTCTGCCTATTCTGGAACGTGCTCTTCAAGTCTGAGCAGCATTTTCGGTGAATCACACCTGAACCACATTCCCAGGTGGATTGAACTTGATCTAAATCTCATCATTTGTAAACATGTGACACTCATGTGACACCGGAGCCTGCTCTCTATGCTTCGTCGTATGGCCGTCCGACCATGCCGCTCGCATTGGATTCAAGTTCTCAGTCGCCACGACTGAATTTCCAGTCATTTGGATTCCGGTCAGTCGGTCAGCTGGCGGGTCGGTCAGCTGGCGGGTCGGTCAGCTGGTGGGTCAGTCAGCTGGCCGGTCGGTCAGCTGGCGGGTCAGTCAGCTGGCCGGTCGGTCAGCTGGTCGGTCGGTCAGCTGGCGGGTCGGTCAGCTGGCAGGTCGGTCAGCTGGCGGGTCGGTCAGCTGGCGGGTCGGTCAGCTGGCGGGTCGGTGTGATATTTAGTCGACTAAAACTAGACTTAACACTAAAACAACGGGTGACTAAAATGTGACTAAAACTAAATGAACTATTCAAGAGACTATATGACTCAAATAAAAATGTGCTGCCAAAAATCACACTGTGCGCATGATACAGGTGGACTCGTACGGGGTGAGCGTGGGCGAGGACCTGGGTGTGGTGGAGATGGTGAGGATCGAGAAGAAGAAGTACTGGGTGCAGGACGACTGGTACTGCCGCTACATCACGGTGAAGACCCCGGCCGGGGACTACCTGGAGTTCCCCTGCTTCCGCTGGCTGGTGGGCGACAAGGAGGTGCAGCTCCGTGACGGCCGAGGTACATTCATTGATTGATTGATTGATTGATTGATTGATTGATGGATTGAATTTTTTTATTTCACAGTATGTAGAATGGGTATACATTTCAAACGAAATCAAGTCAATCCAAAAACTGTTACTTTGAGGACGAAATCATGAAAAGTAGGGGTGCACGATTATGAAATTATGACCAATATCCGATTATTTGCATGGTCATATACTGCCGATACCAATTCTGACCGATTCTGATACAGAGGACCACAGTGGAAACAAGCCTAGGCCTCTAGGGGCTTGGCCCAAAGTCTATTTTATTTGGCGTTTTTTGAGTGGTGCAACCACTCCCTTACGGAGCTATGTGTGTGGGTGGGTGGGTGCGTCTGAGCACGAAAACAGCATGGTTGTTTTTCACCACCTGTGCGCAACCTAACACACACACAAACACACACGCACATATTAACTGTAGGGTGATTTCAGTTGTGTCAGTACATTAAAGTGACAGTACAGTACAGTACAGTACAGTACAGTACAGTGTACTGTAGACGCGGGGTGGCTCGCCGGAATTGGGCCGGCACACTGGGTGCGTTCCTGTGGGTCTGGAACCCCCCCCCCCGGCCCCAGGGACCCACACACCACTCCTGATTTTTCTAGACTAGTGGTACTAGACACTTTTGAAAAATTCCTCTGCTGCCTTAACATTAGAAATACACCAAAAAAACAGACAGCAATTAAGGCAGACTGGCTGCTCTGTGAGTACAAAGCCACTGTCGGTGACGGTCACAATATTATTGCGTCATCAATATCTGTGAAAATATTCTGTATTATTTTGAGACGGATCCGATACCGATATGGCATTTTTTATGGCCGATATGGCCGATTTCAATATGCTACCGATTATATCGTGCATCACTAATGAAAAGCACTAAGACTTGTTTACATCAGGGTCCTCCAATTCATCAGAGCATTTTAAGAAATAATAATATTAACAAATATCCACTTCTATGAAAAACAGGAAATCAGACTCTGACTTTATTTACGGCGGCCAGTTTGGAATTGCAGCCGACATGACGTCATTTAGCCCGGTCGATGGCAGTTGTGGAAAATAACCAAATACATTTACTCGAGTACTGTACTTGAGGTACTTTTCTCTGCCTAGGCCAGTGGTTCTCAAAGTGGGTGTGGTCGCAGAATAGAGGGTATGCGCGTGACATCATCATACCCGGAAGTTATACAGGAATGCCTACTGAGTGGCAAAAAACTACTTTCTGGCCTTGACAGCCCATACAGTGTCTATTTGTACGTCTCTAAATGTTTTTGATGAATTGAACATGGTGGACCCTATTGGAAACAAGTGTAATGCTTAATTGGGTCGTCCACTCACAGTTAACAGCCTTTGTATTGAGTTTGTGCTTGAAATGTACTGTAATTCTGCAAACTGTTAATACGTTTTTCAATCAATCAATCAATCAATACAGCCAAACAGAAAAGTCCTATCTGATTGCATTCAATTACGTTAAACGACATTAAACTCACTTTGCCACTCGTTTTGCCACTCGATTTGCCATTCACTTTATGCATGCGCATACCCTCTATACCTTGATGATATCTGGACTTCATCAATATCACTTCAGTTTAATCACGTCTATACTTAGTAAAGCAGACCTGAGCTGCACTGTACTTGACAAGCTCTTTTTCCATATCTACACCAAATCTCTTCACCAAAAATAGTAGATGTACAAGCTCACAATGCGTCATGTTGTGACGCATTGTGAGCTTGTAGATCGGCTATTTACGCACATTTACGTAGCGTAATAATGACACAATTAAGGTTTTTAAAAATTAACCATATCATCATTTCCAGGGAAAACTACTGGCCCTAGGCGATGGTATGTCCGCATTTATTGATCCATAACTCTTCCCACTAGTCAGTCTTGTTTGTTGTCTGTGTTTGTTGTTGGTTTATTTTAGCACGTTTGCCACAAGACGATAAGACAATGCAGACCAGACAGCACCGATACAAGGAGCTGGAATGGAGGCGAAAAGAGTACAGGCAAGATCCACCTTTACTTTTCACTGAAATGGAATCGCTGAAACACTCCCAGGGGAGTCCCGACATGATTTATTTTTATTATTATTATTATTATTATTTTGGGGGGTCGTGGTCTGAAAAGGTGTAGTGAGCATTGTAACTAAAGAGTGGACTGTGCTTTAGGTGGAGTGAGTGGCAGCCAGGGTTTCATTGTAACTAAAGAGTGGACTGGACTGTGCTTTAGGTGGAGTGAGTGGCAGCCAGGGTTTCATTGTAACTAAAGTGTGGACTGGACTCTGCTTTAGGTGGAGTGAGTGGCAGCCAGGGTTTCATTGTAACTAAAGAGTGGACTGGACTCTGCTTTAGGTGGAGTGAGTGGCAGCCAGGGTTTCATTGTAACTAAAGAGTGGACTGGACTCTGCTTTAGGTGGAGTGAGTGGCAGCCAGGGTTTCATTGTAACTAAAGTGTGGACTGGACTCTGCTTTAGGTGGAGTGAGTGGCAGCCAGGGTTTCATTGTAACTAAAGTGTGGACTGGACTCTGCTTTAAGTGGAATGAGTGGCAGCCAGGGTTTCATTGTAACTAAAGAGTGGACTGGACTGTGCTTTAGGTGGAGTGAGTGGCAGCCAGGGTTTCATTGTAACTAAAGAGTGGACTGGACTGTGCTTTAGGTGGAGTGAGTGGCAGCCAGTGTTTCATTGTAACTAAAGTGTGGACTGGACTCTGCTTTAGGTGGAGTGAGTGGCAGCCAGGGTTTCATTGTAACTAAAGTGTGGACTGGACTCTGCTTTAGGTGGAGTGAGTGGCAGCCAGGGTTTCATTGTAACTAAAGAGTGGACTGGACTGTGCTTTAAGTGGAGTGAGTGGCAGCCAGGGTTTCATTGTAACTAAAGAGTGGACTGGACTCTGCTTTAGGTGGAGTGAGTGGCAGCCAGGGTTTCATTGTAACTAAAGAGTGGACTGGACTGTGCTTTAAGTGGAGTGAGTGGCAGCCAAGGTTTCATTGTAACTAAAGTGTGGACTGGACTCTGCTTTAGGTGGAGTGAGTGGCAGCAAGGGTTTCATTGTAACTAAAGTGTGGACTGGACTCTGCTTTAGGTGGAGTGAGTGGCAGCCAGGGTTTCATTGTAACTAAAGAGTGGACTGGACTCTGCTTTAGGTGGAGTGAGTGGCAGCCAGGGTTTCATTGTAACTAAAGAGTGGACTGGACTCTGCTTTAGGTGGAGTGAGTGGCAGCCAGGGTTTCATTGTAACTAAAGAGTGGACTGGACTCTGCTTTAGGTGGAGTGAGTGGCAGCCAGGGTTTCATTGTAACTAAAGAGTGGACTGGACTGTGCTTTAAGTGGAGTGAGTGGCAGCCAGGGTTTCATTGTAACTAAAGTGTGGACTGGACTCTGCTTTAGGTGGAGTGAGTGGCAGCCAGGGTTTCATTGTAACTAAAGTGTGGACTGGACTCTGCTTTAGGTGGAGTGAGTGGCAGCCAGGGTTTCATTGTAACTAAAGTGTGGACTGGACTCTGCTTTAGGTGGAGTGAGTGGCAGCCAGGGTTTTATTGTAACTAAAGAGTGGACTGGACTGTGCTTTAAGTGGAGTGAGTGGCAGCCAGGGTTTCATTGTAACTAAAGTGTGGACTGGACTGTGCTTTAAGTGGAGTGTGGCAGCCAGGGTTTCATTGTAACTAAAGTGTGGACTGGACTTTGCTTTAGGTGGAGTGAGTGGCAGCCAGGGTTTCATTGTAACTAAAGTGTGGACTGGATTTTGCTTTAGGTGGAGTGAGTGGCAGCCAGGGTTTCATTGTAACTAAAGTGTGGACTGGACTATGCTTTAGGTGGAGTGAGTGGCAGCCAGGGTTTCCCATGAACATCGATGCTAAGCGCTACAGTGAGCTGCCCCGGGACATCCAGTTCGACAGCGAGAAAGGAATGGACTTCATACTAAACTACACTAAAGCGTAAGTACTGCCCTGGTCGTGGCGCTATAACAGGCCGATGTGAAACGTTTGGGGCAGAGGTTCTACTCGGGCAACCCAGGGTGAGGATGTGTGCGTTCACAACTCTGCTGCAATCGGGGCCAACGGTGATTAGCTGTTCACAGCCAGGCCGGGGACACAGACAAAACATAATACTCTCTGCCACACCTTTGGCGGAGACAAAAAAAAAACACAGTGGGTGAAATGTGTTTTTGGGGCATGCTTTTGTTACTTTCAGAAAGAAAGAAGAAAATAAAATAAGAGGATGAGAAACCACAGAAATGAATGAATGAATGAATGGTGCCAGTGATGCCCTGGTGGCCTGGCCCCTGATGACTGAACCTCACTGTGACAGATTCACTATAGAAGGGAGCAGATGACAGTATATAGGATTTTGGAGCAAATATCCATCCATTCATCTTCAACCGATTATCCGTAGTCGCGGCGCGGGGGCAACAGCTCCACCGGAGAGCTCCAGACTTCCTTCTCCAGGGCAACATTAGTAACTTCATTCTGAGGGATCCCGAGGCGATCCAAGGCCATCTGATCCTTGGTCTGAGCATGGGGGTCTCCTTCCAGTGGGACGTGCCTCGAGGACCTCCCTAGGGAGACGCTCGAGAGGCATCCTAACCAGATGCCCGAATCACCTCCTAAGCTGTCTCCTTTCCAAGCGAAGAAGCAGCGGGTCTACTCCGATTCTCTCTCGCGTGACTGAACTTCTCACCCTATCTCTAAGGGAGATGCCAGCCACACGTCTGAGATTTGATTTGATTTATTTTTGAGCAAATATCTCTTTTTTATCTCTAGTGATTACAGAGCTGCTTGCCATGCCTCAGATAAAGACACTAATCCGATGGCACCGGGAAGAAGACACTAATCAAACAACACATTTTGTTTATACCATGGCATGGCAAGCAGCAGGAAGGAAACACAGAGCTTGTTCATCCAAGATGGCTGCTGTTTATGAAGAGAATTCATATGGTTTATGTAGAGAATGATGTAACTATAATGATGATGATGGTGGTTGTGGTATCATTCTCCGTCTACAGAATAGAGAACCTGTGTGTGAACCAGTTCATGCACATGTTCCAGTCCTCCTGGGGAGACCTTGATGACTTTGAACGGATCTTTGTCAGAATCAAGAACACCATCTCAGGTCAGTCCCACGTCACAGACTCACAATGGATCAATCACTTTTACTTTACTCGAGTATTTACAATTTTCAATACTTTTACTACTTTTACTACTACTCCACTACAAGTAAATTATTGTACTTTTAACTCCACTATACAATTATGTGAACACTTTTATATTACTAGATTTAGATTATTATTTCATAATAGGTACTTTTAATTTGGGTAAATATTTTGAAGCTAATACTTTTGTAATATGGACTTTCGCAGTATTGACAAATATGGACTTTCGCAGTATTGACACGTAATAAAGGTGTACTTTTTTTCCCCCACCACAGAGTACGTGATGAAACACTGGAAGGAGGACTTCATCTTCGGCTACCAGTTCCTCAACGGGGTCAACCCAGTGATCATCAGGAAGTGCCTCGAGCTCCCCGAAAAATTCCCTGTCACCCACCACATGGTGGCGCCCTGTCTGGAGAGAGACCTGACCCTGGAGGAGGAGATACAGGTACCCGTCTGTCTGTCTGTCTGTCTGTCTGTCTGTCTGTCTGTCTGTCTGTCTGTCTGTCTGTCTGTCTGTCTGTCTGTCTGTCTGTCTGTCTGTCTGTCTCTGTCTGTCTGTCTGTCTGTCTGTCTGTCTGTCTGTCTGTCTGTCTGTGGCGTGCACAGATAGACACCTGCCCTTTTGGCAATGTGCCCGTTTGAAAAAGAAATATATACATATATTTTTGTATTTATTTTTTTGTACAGTGTACACTGTACTCTCTCTCTCTCTCTCTCTGTCTCTCTCTCTCCCTCCCTCCCCAGACAGGTAACATATACATAGCAGACTAGACTAGACTACTCTCTCTCTCTCTCTCTCTCTCTCTCTCTGTCTCTCTCTCTCCCTCCCTCCCCAGACAGGTAACATATACATAGCAGACTAGACTAGACTACTCTCTCTCTCTCTCTCTCTCTCTCTCGCTCTCTCTCTCTCCCTCCCCCAGGCAGGTAACATATACATAGCAGACTACTCTCTCTCTCTCTCTCTCTCTCTCTCTCTCTCTCTCTCTCTCTGTCTCTCCCCCAGGCAGGTAATAGGCCTACATAGCAGACTTCTCTCTCTCTCTCTCTCTCTCTCTCTCTCTCTCTCTCTCTCTCTCTCTCTTCTCTCTCTCTCTCTCCCCCAGGCAGGTAATAGGCCTACATAGCAGACTTCTCTCTCTCTCTCTCTCCCCCAGGCAGGTAACATATACATATAGCAGACCTCGCTCTCTCTCTCTCTCTCTCTCTCTCTCTCTCTCTCTCTCTCTCTCTCCCCCCCAGGCAGGTAACATATACATAGCAGATTTCTCTCTCTCTCTCTCTCTCTCTCTCTCTCTCCCCCAGGCAGGTAACATATACATAGCAGACTTCTCTCTCTCTCTCTCTCTCTCCCCCAGGCAGGTAACATATACATAGCAGACTTCTCTCTCTCCCCCCCCCCAGGCAGGTAACATATACATAGCAGACTACGAGGCCCTAGAAGGCATCAGTCCTAACCGTACAGACCCGTGCACCCTGCAGTACCTGGCAGCACCCATCTGTCTGCTGTACAGGAACGCCGTCAACAAGATCATGCCTCTGGCCATACAGGTGGGGAAATGGGAAATGGTGCATTTTTATAGCGCTTTTTAGCCAAAGTGCTTTGCATCACCCATTCACACACACATTTATACACCGATGGCAGGGGAAACCATGCAAGGCACCAACCTGCACATCAGGAGCAATAGAGCGCCAAAGTCCTGACGTCACTCGCTCATCCCCTGGTTCATGGAAGTTTTTACATATGGAGAATAACATGGGGTCATCTTAAAATCGTCTCATATAAGAATTGTAAGTAAACAAGTAGTAAACAAACTTGTCTCTGCGATATTGTCGGGGAGGTGTCTCTGTATTGTTTACGACCGTCAGTCATATTTGATATAGTCTGTTTCTAGCGAAAATTTAACTAATTCAGTAACATTAGTGTTTTCTCTCAGTCAGTTGATTCTTCATATCCATATGAGTGAAGCGGCCGGGATGATTTTTCTTTTTTTTTAAACACAGTTCTTATATGAGGCGATCTAAAATACCCCTATGGGGATTACAATGTAAATAAAAAGTACATGAACCTCTACCAATATTGACGTCAGACTTCGGTGTTCTATTAGGGGTTCAGAGTCTTGCTCAAGGACACTTTGACACTGGGGGAGCCCGGGATCGAACTGGGAACCTCACGTTCCTATCCATCCGGCGCCTCTAAAACCCTAAAACCATGAACTAGCATGCTTGCCATGGATTAAATGTCTCGTTCCAGTTTGATAAAGTATCAGTTTGCACTGACGACTCAAAAGCTTTTTTTTTAATAAATATATTATATATATTAATATATTAATAATATATTATAATTAGACAATATGAAGATATATATATATATATATATATATATTTATTTTGGCTTTTGTGCCTTTGATAGTTACAGTGAAGACAGACAGGAAAGAGCGAGGAAGGAACAGGACACGCAGCAAAGGTCGTCATGAACGGGACTCGAACACGCAACGCATTAGTGGTCATAGAGAGGGACAACATTTTATTTTTTTATTACCAGTATTATCTGTTATTCATTGCAAAAAGTGTATTTTAGAATAGGTGAAGAGGTCGCACACACCAAGTAAACTGCAAACGCACCATAAGTCAGAGCACGGTGGTCACAAGAAAGTTATCAAAAAGTGTAATTGAAATTATTATGGAATGCATGAACGAATGAATGAATGATCGAACGAACGACTGAATGATTAAATGGACCCATCACGTCCCTCCGTCCTCTCTCTGTCCCCCTGCAGTTGGGACAGACTCCGGGGGACGACTGTCCCATCTATCTGCCCAGTGACGCTAAGTACGACTGGCTGCTGGCCAAGATCTGGGTCCGCTCGGCAGACTTCCACATCCACCAGACCGTCACCCATCTGCTGAGGACCCACCTGATGTCTGAGGTGTTCGGAGTGGCCATGTACAGACAGCTGCCCGCCGTCCACCCTGTCTACAAGGTAATCAGAGTAACTAAGTACATGTCCACCCTGTCTACAAGGTAATCAGAGTAACTAAGTACATGTCCACCCTGTCTACAAGGTAATCAGAGTAACTAAGTACATGTCCACCCTGTCTACAAGGTAATCAGAGTAACTAAGTACATGTCCACCCTGTCTACAAGGTAATCAAAGTAACTAAGTACATGTCCACCCTGTCTACAAGGTAATCAGAGTAACTAAGTACATTTAATCCCCACTCTCCTCCAAAACCTCCCTCAAAGACCACTTACAGTACGTTTTTGCATAGAACTATACATTTGTTTGTCATTAAAATGTTCTGATGAATTGAATATGAAGGACCCCAATGGAAACAAGCCATAGTGCTTTCTTGGGTTTTAAATCCTCTTGGCAGACCTTGTATTGAACTGTACTTTCCTGTGCTTATTTTTCTATAAATTGTTAATAAAGTATTCAATCAATCACGTACTGTACTTAAAGGTTTCATGACATTCATTTTCATTCCTTTGTATTTTTCGTTTTTCTTTAAGGTTTTTATGACCTCAATTACACCCAAGCAACCTGAACTTTGAACATTCAGTGGATTTTCTGTGGTCTGGAGTTTTCTCTTGTTCTGAAGCCTTTTGAGCTGCAATGAAAACAGGAAAAATCCCTCAACATTGACATCTGCTGGAAATTCTTATTTCATATATGGGATTTGTGGACTCTTACCTCACAGTTCACAGGAAAATCAGAGCACTTTACTTGTTTGAGCCAGAAAACCCCAGACCACAGAAAATCAACTGAAGTTCAGGTTTTTTTTGGGTGCAATTGAGCTCAGAAAACCTAAAACGGAACCCATGAGGCTGATTCTACAAATGCCTTCTAAATCAGTAGTTCACTTCTCTCACACTTTCAAGATTCTTCAAAAATGTTCAAAAATAGCAGATGTACAAGCTCGCAGCATGGCACTCCAGCTTGTAGATCTGCTATTTATTTTAATAGCCAGCGCTAAAATCTAAAACAACACAGATGCTTTCCTGGTCTTAACAATGTTGAGTGACGTTTACATTACTTCATGAGTATGTCTGCTTTTCAATACTTTATAGAGATGTTTGGTTGGTTGGTTTATTTGCCGATTGATTGATTGATTGATTGGTTGATTGATTTCTTCTAGTTACTCATCCCACACGTTCGTTTCACCATCGCCATTAACACCAAGGCCAGAGAGCAGCTCATCTGTGAGTGTGGCATCTTTGACAAGGTGAGAGAGAGAGAGAGAGAGAGGGAGGGGGGAGGCCCCGATTTCCGATCTCCGATCACGTGATCGGATCGGGACAACCCTAGTCACAATCATTTTAACCGCTTTTGCGCTCCGGTGTTGCTCTCTGAAAATAGCAGATCTACAAGCTCAATGTTCCGCATGCAACCAAGTGTAAAATCAGGCATTTACAACGCCAACCAACTGTAGATTTAGTCGACTATAAACTCTCATGATATTTAGTCGACTAAAACTAGACAAAAAAACTAAAACATTTAAATTCAGATGATTAAAACATGACTAAAACTAAAATAATGGAATTTTAGACAAAATACGTTATGGCTAAATCAACTAAATCCAAAGGTACTGTCAAAACCCAACCCCCCATGCAGGCCAACGGTACGGGCGGAGGGGGTCACGTGCAGCTGATCCAGAAGGCCATGAAGACGTTAACGTTCAGGTCCATGTGCTTCCCGGACGCCATCAGAGCGCGAGGAGTGGACAGCACCGAAGAGCTGCCCACATACTTCTACCGGGACGACGGGTACAAGGTCTGGGACGCCATCAAGAGGTGGGTTCCTGGTGGGCGCTGGACGTGTTCTCTCCTCCGCATCATCAGCAAATGGCAAAAGCGGATTTTGTGTGGAGTTTGCATGTTCTCCCTGTGTCCCCTCACAAAAAACATGCAGTAATCTTGGTCTCTATACTGCCTCCCCCCAGTCTTTGGCTGGGGATCGAAGCCCCGACCTCCACTGAGCTGGGAAAGGAAAAGGAACTGGTTGGCATAACGGGTTCCTTCCACGCTCTTATAGGGGGAGAGCGTAGTGACGCGTTCGGTAGGATTTTGGCTTATTTGGGCGCCATCTTCCTGCCTACATGTAGGCTATTTTGTCATCTGACACCCAAACCACAGTGTTTATTTAATTATTTTATATCTACAATGGTATATGTCTCCACAGTGAGGCTGTAAAATGTAGCCTAGCAGCCTACTATATAGCCTAGCTACTAGCCTACTGGTAGGCAGGAAAATGGCAACCAGAATAACCCATTCTGAGCGAAACTCCTCCCTACACTCTGGCCCTATACGTCCAACTGGGGAAACTCCCTCTGTCAGGTGAAAAGAAGCGGCTTGGACTCCTCATGCATAGAAGGAAGCATGAGGTCAGTCCGTTGCTCTCCTCGGGTTGGCATGTAGGGAATGTAGCGGCCAGGATTACACTAGACAAATACAAAATGTTCTATTTGAACACTCACAGAGTTAATGGGTCCCCTTGCACATAAAACGTTTGGGAACCACTAGTACTAGTTGGACTCCTAATATGCCATAGTGCCATGGATTAAAAGCAAAATCTTTTTTTTCAAATAATGGATGTTGTGATCCAGATAGAATGTGACCCTACTGTCTGTCTCCTGATTGCAGCTTTGTGTCAGCTGTGGTGAACATCTACTACAGCAGTGATGAGACGGTGGAGGCGGACGAGGAGATACAAGCCTTCGTCAAAGACGTCTGCAGCTTCGGCATGCAGGACTTTGACTACTGTGGTGGGTGCAGAGTCATTGTGTGTGTGCGTGTGTGTGTTTTAAACAAATTGCATTCCACTGCCACCAGTATGTCGTCATTGATTTGTACGAGGACAGACACAAATCTGCATGGACAAATCCCCTCACACATTAAAACGACATCATCGGTCACCACCTCAACCAGTGACTTCATTGTGTTTTCAATGAGTATAACATGGTGAAACATGGAGTTTGAAGTTGAATGGAGGCGTGGGTACGATATGGGTACCTCATGATACGATATCTGTAGCGATATTAGGCCCACGATAATGATACTATCACGATATTTGATATATTGTGCTATTGCGATATTCAATATATTGCGAGATTTCATCAACAATATATCACGATATCTGTAACTGAAAATGAAAAAATAACCATAAAAGACACAAATCTGGAATCGTGTATTTTTTTTAAAGACACAAATCTGGAATTGTGTATTTCTTCCGAAATCTTTTTTTTTTTTTTTGTCACAAACTGGCCAATAAGTACATTAATCTTGCACCCTCCAAACAGTAAAACACTGACTGCAACTTTGCAACTTGTTCCCAACTTGTCTGTCCACAACAATGGGTAGGACGATACAATATATATATATATATCGCGGGAGGAAGTATCGCGATATATCGCAATATAGGAGGGGGAGCGTGTCAAATGGATATCACATATCTGAATATGTTTCTGTTAAGCTGCTTAAAAGCCAGAGCAGACTTTAAAATGACCCTGGAAATGAAGTAAATACCCTTGGTCAAGGATTTGACCGTGACCTGCTCAGTGTATGTGAATGGTCATGTGATACATGTTTTCAGTTGTGTTCTCATTGTCTAATATGGCTGTGTGGCTGCCTAGACGTTTAGGTCACTCACAGCCACAGTACTGTTGTGACTGTGATGCCATCTCCATCTCATTGTGAAAGGTTTGCTTCCTGCATTTCACCACATTTTGCACTAAAGCTTTTGCAACAAAACCAAAACAAACAAAGAACGAAAGAAGGATCGCAGATCTACAAGAATAGCACGCCTGTTCATTTGATGTATGTGCTCACCTTGCTTGAGAGCAGTCACTCTGCTCTCTCTACTCTCAATCGACTTTTTGTCAATTAAAAATATCTGCCCCCAAGTGTTTTTGCAGATGAATCTGATTTCATCGCAATCGATTCCCATCCGTCTACGTGTTATAATTTAGATTGCCAATTTTCGTGTGCATTTTAGTGTGACACCCGCACACAACCAAGCATGCATAACCATAAAATGACTTAGTTCTACTGGATCTCTCGCCCCTTACTAACATTTTAGTCTAGGTTTTATTTGTTGACAAAATTGTTAATATAATAAATATATATATTTAGTCACAGTTTATTCTTCATTGCTCAGTTTTTATTTGTTTTTTCCTCATTGACAAAGGATCGTCGACAAATGTTTTCCGTCACAATTTCAATGGACAACATTAACAGTGGTTTTGTGTCGACGTGTGCGGAATTCCCCAAGTCAACATTAACACCCCGAACACCCGGGGTTGTTTAATCCATTAAATCAGATTGCTATCGATTTATAGCAGCGGAGCACATTTAGCGACGGACCAGACGCTATCCCGGATGTAGCTGAAGTAGCTAGATGTAGCCAAAACACTCCCGATGCGAGGTGTGATTAATCCTAACGCGACTAGCGACGGAACCGCGATGGGCCGTCTAACACTAGCATGTCATAAAATCAGATAGAAGTAGCATGTGCTTAAATTCATATTTAGAAAAGGTTTCAGATGTCAAAAATGTCTGAGATGATGGAATGGTGATGGATGATGATGGTAATGGAAGGGGAACCTTCTGAAAGCTTCATGGGCAAAGATAATCAACTCCAAAAAACGGTCAAAATGACCTCTCAGACATGCTAGTGCACATAATCTTTGCTTAGAATTGGACGTTATGATTTAGATCAAGAGTTATTCACGTTTTAAGATTTTCGGTCTCATCTGCAAAATTTTCGATTTAGCCGACGTCATCATTTTCGATGATGTCCCACCGGAAAATAACATTGAATGTTGCGCAACAGATGCTCCCAGCCTGTGGAGCGATGCGATCTTGATAGCGGTTTTGATATCAATAAATCTCCGTCCTGAGCGCTGGGCGTTAGTAATTGATTGAACGGAGAACTCCGTCCTTGCCGCTCAGGGTGTTAACAGTGGTTTTGTGTCAACACGTGCAGAGTTCCCCAAGTCGCTGAAAAGCCGTGAGGAGCTGGTAGAGTACCTGACGGTGGCCATCTTCACCGGCTCAGCGCAGCACGCCGCCGTCAACTCTGGACAGGTGTGTTCTTTACCGTCAACTCTGGAGAGGTGTTTTCCTTACCACAGTGTTTCTCACTGTGGGTGGGGTCCGGGGACCCCCCCAGGGGTCCTTGAGGGGGTTCCGAAGTCTGAAAACCCACCTCTTCAGACTCCACCTTAACCCGCAGTACTTGCCCTAGCCTCAACGACATTGCAGGCGTATACAACGGCTAAATGATGTAATTTAGATAGCATATTACGTAGACATAGAATTCTATATGTGTATGCTATACTCAAGGTTTCATTATATAGATATTCTACCATTAGACGGATGTTAGGTGTGTGTGTGTCTGTACGTCTGTAATCCACGTAACTCAAGAACCGTTCGCCCCACCGACTTCAAATTCGACACACGCGTTCCACACCACCACAGGGAGTGCAGCCGGTGTCGAGTCGGTCGGACCCACAGTTGTCCAGAACCGCCCCAAAATGCCTCTGCCCGGGCTCTGGACAGGGCCCCTGGCGTGTGTGTGTATGTGTGTGCGTGCGTGCGTGCTCACGTATACAGTATAACTGGCATGTGTGTTGTTTGTACTTAGTAACTTAGTAAAATGGGTGTCTATGTGTGTGTGTGTGTGTGTGTGTGTGTGTGTATGTGTATATCTCTCAGTATGACTGGTGCTCGTGGATCCCCAACGCTCCCTCCACCATGCGTAGGCCCCCTCCCACCCAGAAGGGGGTAGCAGACGTCCAGCTCATCGTAGACAGCCTGCCAGACCGCGGACGCTCCTGCTGGCACCTGGGGGCCGTGTGGGCCCTCAGCCAGTACCAGGACAATGAGGTAGGGGGCCCCAGGGGCCCACTGAATACTACACACTACACCTGGGAGTCGTGTGGGCCCTCAGCCAGTACCAGGACAATGAGGTAGGGGGCCCCAGGGGCCCACTGAATACTACACACTACACCTGGGAGCCGTGTGGGCCCTGAGCCAGTACCAGGACAACGGGGTACTGTTGTACAAGTACACACTACACCTGGGGGACCCCAGGGCCCCACTGAATACTACACACTACACCTGGGGGCCCCCAGGGCCCCACTGAATACTACACACTGAATACTACACACTACACCTGGGGGCCCCCAGGGCCCCACTGAATACTACACACTACACCTGGGGGCCCCCAGGGCCCCACTGAATACTACACACTGAAAACTACACACTACACCTGGGGGCCGTGTGGGTCTCCGGGAGACCCACACGGCCCCCAGTTGTAGTGTGTAGTTTTCAGTGGGCCCCTGGGGACCGTCTCCCTTTTGACTGATACCTGTCCATTTAAACTCTAGACGAGCCTGCCCCAAAGTTATTAGTTCAGCCGCGCCCGGCAGCCGGCGAAAACTAGAGTTCTCAACAGGCCCGAAAATTAAGGCCCGGCCCCTACTTGGGGGGTCATCAAACCCTGTACACTCAAGACACTTCCCCCGCTGCCACCCTTAGATCTCCATATATGGAGCTGACCTGTTCTGACATTCCATATGTTGATCTGACCCCATCAAACCCTGTACACTCAAGACACACTCCATATATGGCCAGTACAGAATTCATCTGACACCCCCTTGCCAAAGCGCCAGCGCTCGCCCAGCAGTCTGCTGTCACCCAGTCGGATGCGTGCACGCAAGCCCTAAAGGGCGAGGTCACTCCTCGCCCTCAGGCGTCTTACTGGTGTACCCTAAGAGGAAAATGGCCTCCATGTTTCCCCGAAATAGTTTTTTTGTCCGTCTTCCCTTTTCAGCTGTATCTAGGCATGTACCCCGACGAGCACTTCATAGAGAAGCCAGTGAAGCAGGCCATGGAGAGCTTCAGGAGGGAGCTGGCGGACATCGGCAGCGCCATCACGAAACGCAACGAGGGAAAGAGGCTGCCCTTCTACTACCTGTCCCCCGACAAGATCCCCAACAGTGTGGCTCTGTGACGGACCGTTACTGGCTCTGTGACGGACCGTTACTGGCTCTGTGACGGACCGTTACTGGCTCTGTGACGGACCGTTACTGGCTCTGTGACGGACCGTTACTGGCTCTGTGACGGACCGTTACTGGCTCTGTGACGGACCGTTATTGGCTCTGTGACGGACCGTTACTGGCTCTGTGACGGACCGTTACTGGCTCTTATCTCTGAGTCTGTCTCCTTACATTTCAAATCGCCGCTGTCGGGTCCAAAATCATACCGTTTCAGGAAATGTAAGAGAGAAAAACAAATAACCCGTGTTTCAATTTTCAAACGGATCCGATGTACAGTAGTTATTATTTAGTTTAGACAGTCTCTTATTAATAGTTTTGGTCTGGCAGCCAGCAGGCTTTTTTTGTTCGTGGGAAATTTGGTATATATATATATAGTTTGTTTTTATTGGCCTAAAATATTGTCTATATACATACATTCATGAATCCATCATCGAGCAATTTATTTTATAGGGGGTTATATGTGATCATACCATTAAAGGTACATTCAGTGATTTCACTTAATTCAACTTATTTTTTCTTATTTTTTGGATAATCTTCCCTACTATAAAGTGTGCTGACCATATAAGGAGTTCCTCCCTGTCCCCAGTGAGCCCCTGGGGTCAAAAAACCCTAGTTTCGGTTTGGGCTTTGGGTGGCAAAGCTTTCATCCAATCAGGATGAGAGGTGCCTTCCTCCAATCATGATCGAGTGTGGCTGGCATTGGTGCGCGTGCTGTTGGTCTGTTGTACTTCCCCCACTGTAGAGCGTGTGCATGTGCACATCTTGTTACCGGGTGGACCGGGTTTATTTTCCAAATCACCCAAATCACTGAATGCTCCTTTAACTTTAAAGGCACAATTTTCAAAATGTCATTATGCTTTAATTAGCATATGACATGTCAAACTAGGGTGTTTTCATGATTCTGAATCCATTCCAAGCATGTGTTTTGCACGAAAAACACTCCTTTGGCTCGAAACGGCCATAGCCACACAAATGTGCTGACCTCATCACATTTGTGTTGACTGCTATGGCGTGACATTGTAGTAGGACAATAAGTAAGACATTAATTTACAAACAAAAAAATGAATGAATGAAAGATGGAGGTACAAGGTTTCTGCCTGACGGCAACAATTTTGTAGAATTATTTAGTTGGGTTGTTTGTGCTCCGTTGGGTGATATTGGATGTTCTTTTATGTACCGTATGCCAAAGGTGCTGTTCATTGATGTTGTGTTATAGTAATTGTTTAAATAGCTCTATATTCTGATACGTAATCATTTCAAAAATATATTCTGCATCAGCATTGACATATGAATTTGTGTAATTGGTAAATAAAACAATCTTATTCATACTAAAACTGCTATAACTCATTTTTGTGGAAGTTATTCAGTTATTTATTTGAGTCGCTCCTCTGTGCATTGACTCCAGTTGTTAATGATGATGAATACCTGCACTAGCAGCATTATATTAGGTACCCGACTGTGGCTCAGGGCTAGAGTGGCCGGATGGGAACCACAAGGTTGCCAGTTCGAACCCGGCCTCCCCCAGAGTAGAAGTGTCCTTGAGCAAGACACTGAACCCCTAATTGATCCTGATGTGCAGGTTTGTGCCTTGCATGGTTTCCTCTGTCATCAGTGAATGTGTGTGTGAATGTAATGCACAATCTATGTGTATAAAGCACCTTGGATGAATGCGCTATATAAATGCACTATTTACCATAAAACCCATTGATTGCAGAAATGATTTGAATCACTTTTAAAGCACTTGGGTTGGCCCCTTTGCATCTAAAGTATGAAAGACTAGCGTTCTTTATTTTATTTATGTACATTTTAAGTTTTAACAATGATAGACTGCTAACTCATTCTATTTAGTTTAGTTGAAAATATATAATCAATTCATAAATATATATCTGGATATTTAAATAAATCAATTCTATTGATCTAATAAATTAGATGAATTGATTAATAAAATATTCAGGAATGTGCAATGATGCATCTGGCGTAGTAGTCTCCAGTCACAGACTGTTGACTCACGGCACTAGAGGGCGCTGTTTTTCCCTTAGCCATGGGCTCCCATGTTTGGCCAGTGGGTGATTGCACTCAGGTGTGCGATAGGGGAATAGAAGGCAACACGGTTTGTTGTCTCCACCAGGCCGAAGGCATGGGGAGAGAGTATGTTTTGCACTCCGTCCGTCCGTCCGTGTGTCCGTCCGTCCGTCCGTCCGTCCGTGTGTCCGTCCGTGTGTCCGTCCGTGTGTCCGTCTGTGAACAGCTAATCTCCGGCACTGTTAACCCGGTCGATGCCACATTTTGCACACACACTCCCTGGATGCCAACGATGAACCTCTGCCCCAAAATGTCCAGAACGGCCTGTTATAGCGCCACCAGGAGGCCGCTTTGTGCAAAACAAGTTTTTGGACAGTACACCTACAGATTTTGTCCAAACATCACGCAAATTGGTACACAGTCTCTCTAGAGCCATTCAACCAAACGGGTCTTTCAGATTTCTCAGACTCCATCCTGATTGGCTAAGATTGGCTTCCAAAGTTCGCAGGAGTGTTCAGTTTCAAACAAAATGCTGCAAATCATGAACACATCGTGTGATTTCTGTGAAATTGCGCACGCACATTCCCACTAGGGAGGAAGAAATGCCACGTGAACATTTTCAACTCAGCCTCATGGTGGCGCTATAACTGGCCCAAAAGTGCTTTTACCTCCAACTGCACGGATTTGTGGATAACTTTGTATGCCAACTCCCTAGAGGCCAAGGAAAAACCTTTGCCTGGAATTTTTCACATCTGCTCTTTATAGCGCCACCAGGAGGCCGACATATGTAAAACACATTTTCTAATATTACTCCTTCAGATGTTATCCAAATTTCACGCAAATCGGTACACATGCTCTCCATAGTCATGTAATCCACCTTCATTGCCTACGATTGGCTTCTAAACTTTTCAGGAGTAGCCCGCTTGGTACCCGTTTTGTACAAATCGCCACAACTACTCAACGCAGCGTCCGATTTCGGTGAAACTGTGCTTGCATATTCCCACTAGGCTGAGGAAAAAATGCCACTTGACAGTTTTCAAATCAGCCTCATGGTGGCGCTACAACAGGCCAAGCTGTGTCTCACACACACACACACACACACACACACACACACACACACACACACACACACACACACACACACACACAAAACATGATTATATTACTCCTAAACATTTTGCCAAACATCACACACACTCCTATCCTCCTGGTGGAGAACTGTGCCCAGAAGGGCACTTTTTCTAGTTAACTTTGTTTTCGACAGTGGTCATTGAATGTTGACTTTCAGTGTTTTTGTGCATTTACTTATTTTGTCTCTTCGGTGATATTGACTGATGAAAATAACGTATATAAATACATGGCTTGACATCCACCCAAAAGGATGCAACATCTTTGGACATTGAATGAATCATATCAACTGCACGGATTTATTTTTACAGAACGACGTAGCTCTGCTCATAACACTACGGTGGATTTTTATGAAACAAACTCTTTGCAGATTGAAAGAGGATGAAGCTTTTCCTTTACAGCTGTGTTGGTGAGTTTGTTTAATACAACTAGAGAGGGCTTTTCTATTTAGATCAATGGTATGGAGGGCCAAAACTGCCATATCTAAAAATAAATGAATAAATAAAATAATAAATAAATAAATCCAAAAATAAATAAATATATATGCAAAGAAATATATAAATCAATAATTAAATGCAAAAATAAATAAATAAATAGGCAAATAAATATAGAAATGAATAATTAAATGTATTTATTTGTTTTAATTATGTACACATTTAAATGCGCATTTAAATACACATTTAAATACGCATTTAAATATGCATTTAAATACACATTTAAATGCACATTTAAATATGCATTTAAATACGCATTTAAATACACATTTAAATGTGCATTTAATTTGTGTATTTCAAGCTGCTTTTCCCAAGGGTGTATTTCATGAACCGTATGTTAATGAGGGGGCGTGTCTTTCCTAATGAGGGTGTGTCTTTCCTATTCAGCCATTAGCAATCTAACCCAGAGCAATCAAACACCAAAAGATCCCATCCAGCCACTAGCATATAGTTTTGGATTTTACATTTGATTTTAGTTTAGTTTGTTTGTTTTGAATATATATATCTTTTTTAATTATTGGCATCAAAATGTACTTTAAGTACCCAAAGTAAAAGTGTCCTAAATGTATAACAATCTTTTGAAAATAGCAGATCTCCCCAAGCTCACAATGTGTCGCATCGCGGCCCATGTGAGCTTGTAGATCGGCTATTTTTAAATGCCAAAAATCTATATATGCTAGGGCTATTGTATGTAAGTTTTGTAATAATAATCAAAATCTACAAATTAATTAGTAACTAAAGTTTTCAAATAAATGTAATGGAGTAAAAGTAGGCTACAATTTTGGGATTTGTAAAAGTATTGGTATTGGAAAATACTCAAGTAAAGTACCAGTAAGACCTCCTTGCACGCTTCCGCCTGGGTGACGGCAGACTGCTGGGCCGCTGGCGCTTTGGCATGGGGGGTCAGATCAACATATGGAATGAATTCTGTACTGGCCATATATGGAGCGTGTCTTGAGTGTACAGGGTTTGATGAGGTCAGAGGTCAGATCAACATAATAGAACAGGACAACTCCAGTCAGAACAGGTCAACTCCATATATGGAGATATAAGGGTGGCAGCGGGGGCAGTGTCTTGAGAGTACGGGCCTTAATCTTCGCGCCTGTTGCATGGACAGGTATCAGTCAAAAGAGAGACATCGAAGTGGAAGGACAGGTGGAGAAGGATCAACATATGGAAGGTCAGAACAGGAAGGAGAGGTGGAGAAGGATCAACATATGGAATGTCAGAACAGGTCAGCTCCATATAGAGATCTAAGGGTTTGAGTTTGAGGTCAGATGTAGAGTTGCTGGCCGGCTCCATATGCAGATCTAGGTAATAATCCAGTCTTCTCCATGTATGCCTATCCAGGGTTTGATGAGGTCAGTGTCATGATCTTCATATATGGAGATGGCCATATATGGAGACGTGATGTCACGAGGCGTGATGTCACGAGGCATGATGTCACGAGGTGTGATGTCATGAGGTGTGGACTGATGACTATATATGGAGGTGTGACGCTGACTGACGGAATATGCAGGTTTTCATATTAAACTGTGTATATCTCAACAAATACCTCAAACTTGTAGCCTACTTAGGTACAATACTTAAGTAAATGTATACTAGATATTTATTACCACTGCAAATACAATGCTAAAAAATTTGAACACAAGAAAGGGTTTGATTGATTGATTGATTGAAAATTGTATTCACAGTTTGTATAATTTGGGTACAGTTCAAACGAAGGTACAGGACAAAAACTGCTATGAGGATAAAACCAGAAAAAAGACTAAGACTTGTTTGTTTACATCAGGGTCCTCCATTTTCAATTTATCAGAAAGACGGGTAACAGGGTTACAGGTCAAGTGGACACTTAGTGGATCGACAGGTCACTTGTACACCTTGGATGAGTGGGCACTAGGTACAGGGTTGTAGTTTTTCTGGCACCTTGGATGAGTGGGCACTAGGTACAGGGTTGTAGTTTTTCTGGCACCTTGGTCGATTACCTTTGACCTCAGTACATTTTATTCTCAGTAGTAATTCTTAGTGGGGCAACTGGGCACCTAGGGGTAGGATAACTGGGCACCTGGACAACTTGGCACTGGGTAAAGGTGGGCAGTTTTTTTGCCACCTTGGTCGGGCACCATTGACATCAGTACATTTTATTCTCAGTAACATTCTTCTTGTGTGCAGTGAGATTAAGTATTGGCCTAAATTGGACATCATATATCTCTGATTGCACACTGTATGTGTATGCCCAGGCAAACATATTAATGCAGACATTTTGTAAGTGCTCTTCAGATGTCAAGGTTTAACTTTTTAAAGCATTTTGCACACCATTGTACACCAGGGGTTTTCAACTGATTATGAACCAGGGACCACGTACCACCCTGACTGAGAATCAACCTGGGGACCACCACCCTGACTGAGAATTAACCTGGGGGCCATTGTTGTGTTGGGAGGGGGGATATGGTCGTGGTGTGGGGGAAAGAAATTAACCTTCCATATTGAACTCATGTTGCTGTTCATTGTAACTTATTCTATGAGTAAGCAGACACCTGCGATTGATTATGGGCACATTTCCTTAATGGTGACTCAACCAGGCAATCCGGTTTCCCTTGAGATTCTAACTCACTTTTCTGTGGAAGTTCTTGACATCCGACTTCCCAGTAACTGACAACATCGACGCGTCATAATTTCTCCCAGGAACTATCAACCTTATTTAAACAAAGGTATTCTGCCTGGTCTCGTGCCAGACGCTCAAGAGATCCCGCACACTGGTTGGCCTTTAGGCAAATCAGAAATGCATGTACCTCAGAAGTAAAAAAAGCCAAGTCAAAATACTTTCTAGACCTTATCACTAGCTCTTACTCTAACCCAGCTAATATTTGGAAAGCTATTGATTTAAAAAAACATAAATCCGCAAACACTCTGCCTACTCACATTAAATATGATAACCTGGTGCTTGGAGATCAAGCGGATATCTGCCATGCCTTTAACAAACACTTCGAAGATGCAGGGAATTTATTTGAAAAAACGCATACAGGACCCCTTGTAAACGTTCTAGATATCACTTACCAATTGGACCATCGTCAATCTTTTTCTTTTAAGCCCTTCACCCCTCGCTCTGTATTAGACAAATTATTAAATATGAACGCAAAGAGCCCACCAGGGGAGGATAACTTGGATCAATTTTTCATTAAATTAACTGCCCCAATCATTGCAGAACCTCTTGCCCATATCTTTAACCTCTCAATCAGTGAAGGTGTTTTTCCCAGTTTATGGAAAACGGCCCACGTAACCCCTCTTTTTAAAGGTGGGGATAGAGAGGACCTAAACAATTATAGACCAATCTCAAAACTGCCCTGTCTAGCTAAAATAATGGAAACACTAGTTAATAATCAACTCAAGCCATTTCTCTCTACATTTTCTGTTTTAAGCCCACAGCAATCCGGTTTTAGACCATTTCTGCAGTCACCTTAGTCAAAAATGATATAGTATCTGCAATAGATAATCGACAACACTGTGCTGCCTTATTTATAGACCTCAAAAGCATTCGATACTGTAAATCAAGGCCTACTGCTGGAGAAACTACGTAACATCGGTCTAGACGATAGGGCCCATCGTTGGTTCCATGACTACCTAAACGAGAGGCGCCAGTGTGTCAGGGGAAGGGATACACAATCGGATTTCCTGCAGGTTACCAATGGTGTACCTCAAGGTTCTGTACTAGGTCCAGTTCTTTTTACCATATACATAAATGACATAGTATCCACACTAAAAGACTGCCAATCCCACTTATATGCTGATGACACCATACTTTACTGTACAGCTGACTCTACCCAATTAGTAATAGAAAAACTCCAACAAGCCTTTAACACCATGCAAGATGCACTCATCTCACTCAAACTCGTCCTGAACGCCAGTAAAACCAAATTTATGTTATTTTCAAAAACCAAAAACATAGACTTCAACTCCCTGCACATTCGCACTATCAATGGATCCTCTATCGACAGAGTCACTGAATATAAGTATCTGGGTATCTGGCTTGATGAAAAATGTACGTTTAAACACCATATCACTGACCTTACCACCAAGTTAAGGCAGAAAATTGGTTTTCTCTATAGAAATAAAGCTAACCTCCCAATGATCTGTAGGAAAAGGGTTGTTGATGCTGTTTTCATGTCAGTTCTGGACTACGGTGATGTTATTTATAGAAATGCTGCCCTTACCACTCTTCTACCCCTAGATACAGTTTATCATTCAGCACTAAGGTTTATTACAGGTGAAAACTATAACACTCACCATTGCACCCTTTACGATAAAGTAGGCTGGTCTTCCCTCTCTGAGAGGAGAACCATGCACTGGCACCAGTTTATTTTTAAAGCCATTGATGGGAAGCTACCTCCATACATCACATTGCTGTTACAATGGAAAAGAAATACTCGCCAGACCCGTTCAAGTGAATGGCTTTCTCTAGAGGTCCCATCCGTCCAATCTGAATTAGGTAAATCAGCTTTTTGCTTCAATGCCCCCACCACATGGAACACTTTACAACAAACATTGAAAATTAACACCCCAATATCCTATGGTCAATTTAATAACCTGCTTTTGAACCTCCCTACCTCAATATGTAACTGTTTTTAACTTGTGTTTTGTCTCAATGTCTGTATAATGATGTCTCTCCTTACATGAAGTTTTGATTTGTGTTTTATGTCCTAAACTGTTTCATAAAATGTATGTAATCTCGGCAGCATTGAAAATGAGGGAGAACCTCAATTGCTCTTTCGAGAATAAATAAAGGTTTCAATCAATTTGTCACCAGATCATTTACTGCATTGTTTCTCAACTTGTGGTCAATACAATAAATTCAAATACGAATCTTCACTTTCCTACATTACTAAATGCAGGGTCAGGGTCCAGGGACCACATGCAACAACTTCACGGACCACCAGTGGTCCACGGACCACCTGTTGAAAACCCATGCTGTACACCATCACTTGTTTACCTTTACTACCACCATATGATAATATTGTATCTGTATTTATTTATCATATATCTCTGATTGCACACTGTATGTGTATGCCCAGGCAAACATATGAATGCAGACATTTTGTAAGTGCTCTTCGGATGTTAAGGTTTAACTTTTTAAAGCATTTTGCACACCATTGTACACCAGGGGTTTTCAACTGATTATGAACCAGGGACCACGTACCACCCTGACTGAGAATCAACCTGGGGACCACCACCCTGACTGAGAATTAACCTGGGGGCCATTGTTGTGTTGGGAGGGGGGATATGGTCGTGGTGTGGGGGAAAGAAATTAACCTTCCATATTGAACTCATGTTGCTGTTCATTGTAACTTATTCTATGAGTAAGCAGACACCTGCGATTGATTATGGGCACATTTCCTTAATGGTGACTCAACCAGGCAATCCGGTTTCCCTTGAGATTCTAACTCACTTTTCTGTGGAAGTTCTTGACATCCGACTTCCCAGTAACTGACAACATCGACGCGTCATCATTTGTCACCAGATAATTTACTGCATTGTTTCTCAACTTGTGGTCAATACAATAAATTCAAATACGAATCTTCACTTTCCTACATTACTAAATGCAGGGTCAGGGTCCAGGGACCACATGCAACAACTTCACGGACCACCAGTGGTCCACGGACCACCTGTTGAAAACCCATGCTGTACACCATCACTTGTTTACCTTTACTACCACCATATGATAATATTGTATCTGTATTTATTTATCATATATCTCTGATTGCACACTGTATGTGTAATGCCCAGGCAAACATATGAATGCAGACATTTTGTAAGTGCTCTTCAGATGTTAAGGTTTAACTTTTTAAAGCATTTTGCACACCATTGTACACCAGGGGTTTTCAACTGATTATGAACCAGGGACCACGTACCACCCTGACTGAGAATCAACATGGGGACCACCACCCTGACTGAGAATTAACCTGGGGGCCATTGTTGTGTTGGGAGGGGGGATATGGTCGTGGTGTGGGGGAAAGAAATTAACCTTCCATATTGATGATATTGAACTCATGTCGCTGTTCATTGTAACTTATTCTATGAGTAAGCAGACACCTGCGATTGATTATGGGCACATTTCCTTAATGGTGACTCAACCAGGCAATCCGGTTTCCCTTGAGATTCTAACTCACTTTTCTGTGGAAGTTCTTGACATCCGACTTCCCAGTAACTGACAACATCGACGTGTCATCATTTGTCACCAGATAATTTACTGCATTGTTTCTCAACTGGTCAATACAATAAATTCAAATACGAATCTTCACTTTCCTACATTACTAAATGCATGGTCAGGGTCCAGGGACCACATGCAACACCTTCACGGACCACCAGTGGTCCACGGACCACCTGTTGAAAACCCATGTTGTACACCATCACTTGTTTACCTTTACTACCACCATATGATAATATTGTATCTGTATTTATTGTCTCCACCAGGCCGAAGGCATGGGGAGAGAGTATGTTTTGCACTCCGTCCGTCCGTCCGTGTGTGTGTCCGTCCGTCCGTGTGTCCGTCCGTCTGTGAACAGCTAATCTCCGGCATCGTTAACCCGGTCGATGCCAAATTTAGCACACACACTCCCTGGATGCCAACGATGAACCTCTGTTCAATTTCCAGAACGGCCTGTTATAGCGCCACCAGGAGGCCACTTTGTGCAAAACAAGTTTTTGGACAGTACACCTACAGATTTTGTCCAAACATCACGCAAATTGGTACACAGTCTCTCTAGAGCCATTCAACAAAACGGGTTTTTCAGATTTCTCAGACTCCATCCTGATTGGCTAAGATTGTCTTCCAAAGTTCGCAGGAGTGCTCAGTTTCAAACAAAATGCTGCAAATCATGAACACATCGTGTGATTTCCGTGAAATTGCGCACGCACATTCCCACTAGGCCGAGGAAGAAATGCCATGTGAACATTTTCAACTCAGCCTCATGGTGGCGCTATAACTGGCCGAAAAGTGTTTTTACCTCCAATTGCACGGATTTGTGGATAACTTTGTATGCCAACTCCCTAGAGGCCAAGGAAAAACCTTTGCCTGGAATTTTTCACATCTGCTCTTTATAGCGCCACCAGGAGGCCGACATATGTAAAACACATTTTCTAATATTACTCCTTCAGATGTTATCCAAATTTCACACAAATCGGTACACATGCTCTCCATAGTCATGTGATCAAGACGGGTTTGTTTGATTTCTCATAATCCACCTTCATTGCCTACGATTGGCATCTAAACTTTTCAGGAGTAGCCCGCTTTGTACCCGTTTTGTACAAATCGCCACAACTACTCAACGCAGCGTCCGATTGCGGTGAAACTGTGCATGCATATTCCCACTGGGCTGAGGAAGAAATGCCAGTTTTCAAATCAGCCTCATGGTGGCGCTACAACAGGCAAAGCCGTGTCTCACTCACTCACACACACACACACACACACACACACACACACACACACACACACACACACACACACACACACACACACACACACACACACACACACACACACACACTCTCTCTCTCCTGGTGGAGACCTGTGCCCAGAAGGGCACTTTTTCTAGTTTATACAATTTAGGCATTTATCATCGTTTCCTGGGAAAACAGACAAGTACAGTCGATCTCTGAGCTCCTACATAGATTATCCAATGGTTGTTAAGTGACATCATCAAGTTCCACCCGGTCAGTGAGTGACATCATCAAGGTCCACCCCCTCATTAACATATGGTTCATGAAATAGACCTTTGGGAAAAGCAGCTTGAAATACACATTTAAATGTGCATTTTAAAGGGGAATTTAAATGCATATTTAAATGTACATTTAAATGCGTATTTAAAGGTACATTTAAATGCGTATTTAAATGCATATTTAAATGTACATTTAAATGTACATTTAAATGTACATTTAAATGTGTAGATAAATAAAAAATAAATAAATAAATAGTCACTTAAATACATTTAATTATTGATTTATATATTTCTTTGCATATTTATTTATTTATTTTTGCATTTATTTATTTATTCAATTATTTATTTATTTTTAGATATGGCAGTTTTAGCCCTCCATAAACTACAGGTTAGTTGACAGGTGCCAAATAATTAAGTTACTTTTCCAATTTTGATTATTATTACAAAACATGATATTTTATACATTGGCTAACCGATCTACAAGCTCTGCCATTCTCAAAACATTTTGACACATTTTTAAATAACTCGAAACAAATAAGTGTTTCTACATGGTTGTATTGTTACTACCTTTTTTTAAGATATTGTTTTTTATCATTTTGATGGCGAGTACAGTTCAGTAAGTTGAAATGAGGGTAGAGAGATGGGGAGTGACAACCAGCAAGGGTCACGCTTGACACGCCAGCCTGACACGCTGTCAGGCTGGATTAGCAGCCTCTAAGGTGCTAGGCCGGCCCGGGCTGCTACTACCTTTTATTTCACCTGGAGATGTGTGTCCATGCAGACGGTGCTGTCCTAGTACACGGTGACGGTGGCTACAGGCAGCCAGTGGTTCCAATGTTGTGTTGTATGTGTGTGTCCATGCAGACGGTGCTGTCCTAGTACACGGTGACGGTGGCTACAGGCAGCCAGTGGTTCCATGTTGTGTTGCATGTGTGTGTGTCCATGCAGTGAGAGAGAGAGTGAGCAGCAGACGCGGTGCCTTCCATCATGCCTTCCTACACGGTGACGGTGTCTACAGGCAGCCAGTGGTTCGCAGGCACTGACAACTACATCTACATCACCCTGGTGGGCACGGAGAGATGCAGCGACAGGACGCTGCTGGACAAGACTTCGAGAGGGGCTGTGAGTTGGCCTCTTTGTGGCACTGATTCTCGACTGTGTGTGTGTGTGTGTGTGTGTGTGTGTGTGTGTGTGTGTCAGTCTGTGTGTTAAAGTTAAAATATATAGAGATAAGAAAAGAGGTTTCTGCCCGACAGCAACAATATGTTTTTCATGATTTGAGCAGAGCTGACTGTAACTTCACGGAAACACTGATGAAACATCACAGCTTGTGTAACGGTCTCTAACGTTGGTTAAATGCTGGTATAAATGTAGTACACACAGGGACTACACAATACACAGACACCACTTGTTAAATGAGTATAATGTAGTACAGTACAGAGACTACACAATACACTGACACCACTGACGGGGGGAAAATCATCAAACTGTATGAACACATTCCTCATTTCCTCTGCCTCTTCTGGAACGTGCTCTTCAAGTCTGAGCAGCATTAAAAGAAAAATGTGGTTCAGGTGAATCACAGGTGAATCACACCTGAACCACATTCCCAGGTGGATTGAACTGTTATCTAAATCTCATCATTTGTAAACATGTGACACTCTGACACCGAAGCCTGTTTTGTCGTATGGCCGTCCGAACGTGCCGCTCGCATTGGATTCAAGTTCTCAGTCGCCACGACTGAATTTCCAGTCATTTGGATTCTGGTCAGTCGGTCAGCTGGCGGGTCGGTCAGCTGGCGGGTCAGTCAGCTGGCGGGGTCGGTCAGCTGGCGGGTCGGTCAGCTGAGGGGTCGGTCAGCTGGCAGGTCGGTCAGCTGGCCGGTCGGTCAGCTGGTCAGTCGGTCAGCTGGCGGGTCGGTCAGCTGGCGGGTCAGTCAGCTGGCGGGGTCGGTCAGCTGGCGGGTCGGTCAGCTGAGGGGTCGGTCAGCTGGCGGGTCGGTCAGCTGGCCGGTCGGTCAGCTGGTCAGTCGGTCAGCTGGCGGGTCGGTCAGCTGGCGGGGTCGGTCAGCTGGCGGGTCGGTCAGCTGGCGGTCGGTCAGCTGGCAGGTCGGTCAGCTGGCGGGTCGGTCAGCTGGCGGGTCGGTCAGCTGGCCGGTCGGTCAGCTGGTCAGTCGGTCAGCTGGCGGGTCGGTCAGCTGGCGGGTCGGTCAGCTGGCCGGTCGGTCAGCTGGTCAGTCGGTCAGCTGGCGGGTTGGTCAGCTGGCCGGTCGGTCAGCCAGTAAATCTAATTCGGTGTATTGTTTCCGTACGGCTTGTGCCGTCGGCCGTGATGTGTGCATGCCAGTGTTGATTTTGTCGACTAAAACTAAGACAAAAAATATTCGTCCACTGATGTAAACTAAATGGAAACTAAATAAAAACTAAGCTATGATGACTAAACTAAGACTAGATATATTGACAATTTTGTCAACAAATAAAAACTAGACTAAAATGTCAGGAAGGGACTAGTGGACAAGAGATCCAGTACAAGTCATTTTACAATTAGTTGCAATTAGTTGCAATTAGTCGCTGTGAGCTTGTAGATCGTCTATTTTCAGCAAGTGTAAAAATGGCATCAAGGCCCACATTTTAATCGACTAAATCATCTGTAGATTTAGTCGACTAAATTCTTGTGATATTTAGTCGACTAAAACTAGACTTAACACTAAAACATAACGGGTGACTAAAATGTGACTAAAACTAAATGAAAACTATTCAAGAGACTATATGACTGAAACTAAAATCAAAATGTGCTACCAAAAACCACACTGTGCGCATGATACAGGTGGACTCGTACGGGGTGAGCGTGGGCGAGGACCTGGGCGTGGTGGAGATGGTGAGGATCGAGAAGAAGAAGTACTGGGTGCAGGACGACTGGTACTGCCGCTACATCACGGTGAAGACCCTGGCCGGGGACTACCTGAAGTTCCCCTGCTTCCGCTGGCTGGTGGGCGACAAGGAGGTGCAGCTCCGCGACGGCCGAGGTACATTCATTGATTGATTGATTGATTGATGGATTGATTGATGGATTGAATTTTTTTATTTCACAGTATGTAGAATACTGTATGGGTATACATTTCAAACGAAATCAAGTCAATCCAAAAACTGTTACTTTGAGGACGAAATCATGAAAAGTAGGGGTGCACGATTATGAAATTATGACCAATATCCGATTATTTGCATGGTCATATACTGCCGATACCGATTCTGACCGATTCTGATATTATATACAGAGGAAACAAGCCTAGGCCTCTGGGGGCTTGGCCCAAGGTCTATTTGATTTGGCGTTTTTTGACTCCCTTACGGAGCTATGTGTGTGGGTGGGTGGGTGTGTCTGAGCATGAAAACAGCATGGTTGTTTTTCACCACCTGTGCGCAACCTAACACACACACAAACACACACGCACATATTAACTGTAGGGTGATTTTGGTTGTGTCAGTACATTAAAGTGACAGTACAGTACAGTACAGTAGAGGGACCCCCACACGGCGGCTCGCCGGAATCGGGCCGGCACACTGGGTGCGTTCCTGTGGGTCTGGATGCTACCGATTATATCGTGCATCACTAATGAAAAGTACTAAGACTTGTTTACATCAGGGTCCTCCATTTTCAATTCATCAGAGCATTTTAAGACGTACACTTCTATGAAAAACAGGAAATCAGACTCTGACTTTATTTACGCCGGCCAGTTTGGAATTGCAGCCGACATGACGTCATTTAGCCCGGTCGATGGCAGTTGTGGAAAATAACCAAATACATTTACTCGAGTACTGTACTTGAGTACAATTTTGAGGTACTTTTCTCTGCCTAGGCCAGTGGTTCTCAAAGTGGGTGCGGTGATGAAAGTCCAGGCGCGGTGTCGCAGAATAGAGGGTATGCGCGTGACATCATCATCATACCCGGAAGTTATGCAGGAATGCCTACTGAGTGGCAAAAAACTACTTTCTGGCCTTGACAGCCCATACAGCCAAACAGAAAAGTCCTATCTGATTGCATTCAATTACGTTAAACGACATTAAACTCACTTTGCCACTCGATTTGCCATTCACTTTATGTATGCGCATACCCTCTATACCTTGATGATATCTGGACTTCATCAATATCACTTCAGTTTAATCACTTCTATACTTAGTAAAGCAGACCTGAGCTGCACTGTACTTGACAAGCTCTTTTTCCATATCTACACCAAATCTCTTCACCAAAAATAGTAGATGTACAAGCTCACAATGCGTCATGTTGTGACGCATTGTGAGCTTGTAGATCGGCTATTTATGCACATTTACGTAGCGTAATAATGACACAATTAAGGTTTTTAAAAATTAACCATATCATCATTTCCAGGGAAAACTACTGGCCCTAGGCGATGGTATGTCCGCATGGCTTTTATTGATCCATAACTCTTCCCACTAGTCAGTCTTGTTTGTTGTCTGTGTTTGTTGTTGGTTTATTTTAGCACGTTTGCCACAAGACGATAAGACAATGCAGACCAGACAGCACCGATACAAGGAGCTGGAATGGAGACGAAAAGAGTACAGGCAAGATCCACCTTTACTTTTCACTGAAATGGAATCGCTGAAACACTCCCAGGGGAGTCCCGACATGATTTATTTGTATTATTATTATTATTATTTTGGGGGGTCGTGGTCTGAAAAGGTGTAGTGAGCATTGTAACTAAAGAGTGGACTGTGCTTTAGGTGGAGTGAGTGGCAGCCAGGGTTTCATTGTAACTAAAGTGTGGACTGGACTGTGCTTTAGGTGGAGTGAGTGGCAGCCAGGATTTCATTGTAACTAAAGTGTGGACTGGACTCTGCTTTAGGTGGAGTGAGTGGCAGCCAGGGTTTCATTGTAACTAAAGTGTGGACTGGACTGTGCTTTAGGTGGAGTGAGTGGCAGCCAGGGTTTCATTGTAACTAAAGTGTGGACTGGACTCTGCTTTAGGTGGAGTGAGTGGCAGCCAGGGTTTCATTGTAACTAAAGTGTGTACTGGACTTTGCTTTAGGTGGAGTGAGTGGCAGCCAGGGTTTCATTGTAACTAAAGTGTGGACTGGATTCTGCTTTAGGTGGAGTGAGTGGCAGCCAGGGTTTCATTGTAACTAAAGTGTGGACTGGACTGTGCTTTAGGTGGAGTGAGTGGCAGCCAGGGTTTCCCATGAACATCGATGCTAAGCGCTACAGTGAGCTGCCCCGGGACATTCAGTTCGACAGCGAGAAAGGAATGGACTTCATACTAAACTACACGAAAGCGTAAGTACTGCCCTGGTCTTGGCGCTATAACAGGCCGATGTGAAACGTTTGGGGCAGAGGTTCTACTCGGGCAACCCAGGGTGAGGGAGTGTGCGTTCACAACTCTGCTGCAGGACACAGACAAAACATAATACTCTCTGCCACACCTTTGGGCACAACTATGGTGCATGCTCCATAGTTTGTGTTACTTTCAGAAAGAAAGAAGAAAAGAAAATAAGAGGATGAGAAACCACAGAAATGAATGAATGAATGGTGCCAGTGATGCCCTGGCGGCCTGGCCCCTGATGACTGAACCTCACTGTGACAGATTCACTATAGAAGGGAGCAGATGACAGTATATAGGATTTTGGAGCAAATAGCCATCCATTCATCTTCAACCGATTATCCGTAGTCGCGGCACCGGGGGCAACAGCTCCACCGGAGAGCTCCAGACTTCCTTCTCCAGGGCAACATTAGTAACTTCATTATGAGGGATCCCGAGGCGATCCAAGGCCATCTGATCCTTGGTCTGAGCATGGGGGTCTCCTTCCAGTGGGACGTGCCTCGAGGACCTCCCTAGGGAGACGCTCGAGAGGCATCCTAACCAGATGCCCGAATCACCTCCTAAGCTGTCTCCTTTCCAAGCGAAGAAGCAGCGGGTCTACTCCGATTCTCTCTCGCGTGACTGAACTTCTCACCCTATCTCTAAGAGATAGGGTGAGCCACACGTCTGAGATTTGATTTGATTTATTTTTGAGCAAATATCTCTTTTTTATCTCTAGTGATTACAGAGCTGCTTGCCATGCCTCAGATAAAGACACTAATCCGATGGCACCGGGAAGAGTACACGAATCAAACAACACATTTTGTTTATACCATGGCATGGCAAGCAGCAGGAAATGTACCATTCTAGGAAACACAGAGCTTGTTCATCCAAGATGGCTGCTGTTTATGAAGAGAATTCATATGGTTTATGTAGAGAATTATGTAACTATAATGATGATGATGGTGGTTGTGGTATCATTCTCCGTCTACAGAATAGAGAACCTGTGTGTGAACCAGTTCATGCACATGTTCCAGTCCTCCTGGGGAGACCTTGATGACTTTGAACGGATCTTTGTCAGAATCAAGAACACCATCTCAGGTCAGTCCCACGTCACAATGGATCAATCACTTTTACTTTTACTTTACTTACAATTTTCAATACTTTTACTCCACTACATCTCAAAGTAAATTATTGCGAACGCAGTGAGCATTTACTATGAGACCCAGCAGATCATGTCTGTGTGTCTGTGTGTGTCACGCTGTAACACCACCCGTCCGCCACCAGAGGGCGCAGCTGTATCACACACAAAAACACACACATGCACGCACACACACACACACAAACAACTTAACTTAACTTAACTTAAAAAAAAACTTAACTTAAAAAAAACTTAACTTAAAAAAAAAACTAAAAAAGAAAAAACTTAAAAAAATAAACTTTAAAAAAAATCTTTAAAAAAACTTAACTTAAAAAAAATAAAAGCTGTATCACACACAAAAACACACACACACACACACACACACACACAAACAACTTAACTTAACTTAAAAAAAACTTAACATAAAAAAAACTTAACTTAAAAAGAAAAAAGAAAAAACTTAAAAAAAGAAACTTTAAAAAAAATCTTAAAAAAAACTTAACTTTAAAAAAAAAAAGAGAACTTAAAAAAAACCTTAAAAAAGTACGTAATTTATTCTAATTGTTATTGCAATTTACAAGCTGCGTTCGCTTCCCGCGTTCGCGTGTCTTACTTGTACTTTTAACTCCACTACAATTATGTGAAAACTTTTATATTACTAGATTTAGATTATTATTTCATAATAGATACTTTTAATTTGGGTAAATATTTTGAAGCTAATACTTTTGTTAGTACATTTTGAAATATGGACTTTTACTTGTAACAGAATTTCTACATCGCAGTATTGACACGTAATAAAAGTGTACTCCCCCCCCCCCCCCCCCCACCACAGAGTATGTGATGAAACACTGGAAGGAGGACTTCATCTTCGGCTACCAGTTCCTCAACGGGGTCAACCCAGTGATCATCAGGAAGTGCCTCGAGCTCCCCGAAAAGTTCCCTGTCACCCACCACATGGTGGCGCCCTGTCTGGAGAGAGACCTGACCCTGGAGGAGGAGATACAGGTACCTGTCTGTCTGTCTGTCTGTCTGTCTGTCTGTCAGTGGCGTGCACAGATAGACACCTGCCCTTTTGGCAATGTGCCCGTTTGAAAAAGAATTATATATACATATATTCTTTTATTTTTTTTGTACAGTGTACACTGTACAGTATGTGGACCATGGTGACATTTAATTGATCAATTCTTGATAAAAAAGCTTCTAATATATTATCTAGGTCCCAAAATCTATAAATCTTACACTATAGAGCACCGAAGTCTGACGTCACTTTCAGTAGAGGGCACCAACACACAGGTTCATGTATTATTTTATTTGCATTGAAATCTCCATAGGGCGATTTTAGGTCGCTTCATATAAGAACTGTGTTTGAAAAATAAACCGACTACCCCGGCCTTTCTGTCAGGGGAGTGGCTGTGCATCGTTAATGATGTCCATTCATATTTGATACAGCCAGTTTCTGGAGAAAATGGAATTAATGTGGCCGCAAAAGCCTTGAAACTACATATGAAGGCAATGTCGCTGCTAATATACGTCACGCCCAGCTGTCAACACATTGCGTTCCTGAGATTCCTCGTTGATGTAAGCTCAGCTGGTGGTGACTCGACTCGTACTAACCACGAAACATTAAATATCAATAAAATTAAAATAAACGTAATTGACATTCAGTTTCTGTTGTGCGACTGGCAGATGCAGCCACCTCCCTACCCGGAAATGTAGTCTCTGGGTAGTTTGACTCGTTTCTAACGCTTATTTTGTTACTCTTTGGGTATATTTGTACATTTCCACCTTCAGTCGATGCTTCATATCCATATGAGTGAAAAGGCCGGGGTGATCGGTTTATTTTTCAAACACAGTTCTTATATGAGGCGATCTAAAATCCCCCTATGGAGATTACAATGCAAACTAGAAAAAGTGCCCTTCTGGGCACAGGTCTCCACCAGGAGGATAGGACTGTGTGAGATGTTTGGCAAAATGTTTAGGAGTAATATAAACATGTTTTTGTCTCCACCAGGCCGAAGGCATGGGGAGAGAGTATGTTTTGCACTCCGTCCGTGTGTCCGTCCTTCCGTCCGTCTGTGAACAGTTAATCTCCGGCACCGTTAACCCGGTCGATGCCAAACTTTGCACACACACTCCCTGGATGCCAACGATGAACCTCTGGCCCGCATTTTCCAGAACGGCCTGTTATAGCGCCACCATGAGGCAGCTTTTCACATTTTTTACCTAAAACTGCACCGATCTGCGTGAAACGTTGCATGTACACTCCCTAGAGGCCAAGGACAAACCTTTGACCTGCATTTTCCGCATCTGCCTTTTATAGCGCCACCAGGAGGCCGACTTTTGTAAAACACATCTTTTGATATTACTCCTCCAGATTCTGTCCAAAAATCTCACAAATCGTTACACAGTATCTCTATGGTCATGTGCTCAAGTCGGATCTGTCCGATATTTCATATTCCATCCTAATTGGCTATAATTGGCTTTTACAGTTTGCAAGATTGCCCCGTTTTGAACAAAAGTCTCAAATCAGGAACGCAGCATGCAATTTACGTGAAATCTTTCATACATTTTCTTACTAGGCTGAGGAATATATCCCACCCTTTTCACATTGGCCTGTTATAGCGCCACCAACAGGTTGATTTTTGCAAAACACATTTTTGGAACAAAATGCCTCAAATCATCCAATTGCCATCAAAGGCAAACATGTTTATATTACTCCTAAACATTTTGCCAAACATTTCACACAGTCCTATCCTCCTGGTGGATACCTGTGCCCAGAAGGGCACTTTTTCTAGTTTTGTTTTGTTTTTTTGCAACAATTTTCTTCATTTTGTTGAGGAAATGCAGAGCCAGATCACTCATAGCATGAGGATAGAATTCTGGATGAGCAGGACATGTGCAGCATTTCGTACAAAACGGGCCACTCCTGAAAACTTTGGAAGGCAATGTTAGCCAATCAGTGTAGAATCTGAGAAATCCAACAGACTCGTCTTGATCACATGACTACAGAGATCATGTGTACCGATTTGCATGACATTTGGATGAAATCTGTGCGACTAACATAAGCAATGTGTTTTGCAGAAATCGGCCTCATGGTGGCGCTATAACCGGCAGATGTGGAGGGATGCAGGGACAATGTTTTTCCATGGCCTCTAGGGAGTGCGCATACATAAGTTGTATACAGATCGATGCAGTTATAGCTAAAAACAGGAATTGGCCTGTTATAGCGCCACCTTGAGGCTGATTTGGGGAAGAAATGAGTGGCATGTCGTCCTCGGCCTAGTGGAAATGTGCGTGTATAATTTCACGGAAATTGCACACTGTGTTTGTGATTTGTGGCATTTTGTTCGAAACGGACCAATCATGTGAGCTTTGGAAGGCAATCTTAGCCAATCAGGATGGAAGATGGGAAATGGTGCAGATCCGTGTTGATCACATGATACACTAGATAGTGTATACCGAATTGTGTGATGTATGGATAAAATGTGTACGAGTAATCTACAGAAATGTGTTTTGCCTAAATCGGCCTCATGGTGGCGCTATAACAGGCCGTTGAGGAATATTTGGGGCAGAGGTTCGTCGTTGGCATCCAGGGAGTGTGTGTGCAAAGTTTGGCATGGATCGGGCCAACGGTGGCAGAGATTAGCTGGTAACAGACGGACGGAAGGAAGGACGGACGCACACACACACACACACACGGACGGAGTGCAAAACATACTCTCTCCCCATGCCTTCGGCCTGGTGGAGACAATAAAAAGTACATGAGCCTGTGGACTGACGCCCTCTACTGACAGTAGAGGGCAGTGACGTCAGGACTTCGGTGCTCTATTAAGGCAACCGGCCGGTTCAACGCGCTGCACAAGGTGCCCTTTTTTCACTTGAGCACCTGCCCCTCTAAATGTCTGTGCAGTGTGCACGCCACTGCTGTCTGTCTGTCTGTCTGTCTGTCTGTCTGTCTGTCTGTCTGTCTGTATCGGTGTGGTTGTCTCTCCCTCTCTCTCTTTTGTTGCACACACATACACACACACACACACACACACACACATATATATATATATATATATATATATATATATATATCCCTTTTCTAACCATAAATCCTGGGTTACGCTTATATAGTTGCATGCCTCATGCCTGTGTCGACTTGCTCACCAACCACAGCTGATCTACAGCTGTGGTTGGTGAGCAAGTCGACACAGGCATGAGGCATGCAACTATACTAGCTATACATCTCACATACACCTTTAAGCCTAACAAAACTCTAAATGCCAAATCCTATTAAACCCCAACATGATGAATTCTTCAATTCTTCAAATTCTGAAATTGTGGGGATCTTTGGCCCGCAAAGGTATCTCTCTCTCTCTCTCTCTCCCTCCCTCCCCAGGCAGGTAACATATACATAGCAGACTACTCTCTCTCTCTCTCTCTCCCTCCCTCCCAGGCAGGTAACATATACATAGCAGACTACTCTCTCTCTCTCTCCCCCAGGCAGGTAACATATACATAGCAGACGTCTCTCTCTCTCTCTCTCTCTCTCTCCCCCAGGCAGGTAACATATACATAGCAGACTTCTCTCTCTCTCTCTCTCTCTCTCTCTCTCTCTCTCTCTCTCTCTCTCTCTCCCCCCTGCAGGTAACATATACATAGCAGACTTCTCTCTCTCTCTCTCTCCCCCAGGCAGGTAACATATACATAGCAGACTACGAGGCCCTAGAAGGCATCAGTCCTAACCGTACAGACCCGTGCACCCTGCAGTACCTGGCAGCACCCATCTGTCTGCTGTACAGGAACGCCGTCAACAAGATCATGCCTCTGGCCATACAGGTGGGGAAATGGGAAATGGTGCATTTTTATAGCGCTTTTTAGCCAAAGTGCTTTGCATCACGCATTCACACACATATTTATACACCAATGGCGGGGGAAACCATGCAAGGCACCAACCTGCACATCAGGAGCAATAGAGCGCCAAAGTCCTGACGTCACTCGCTCATCCCCTGGTTCATGGAAGTTTTTACATATGGAGAATAACATGGGGAGGTGAGGTGTCGGGGAGGTGTCTCTGTATTGTCTGTTTCTAGCGAAAATGTAACCAATTCAGTAACATTAGTGTTTTCTCTCAGTCAGTTGATTCTTCATATCCATATGAGTGAAGCGGCCGGGATGATTCTTTTTTTCCAAACACAGTTCTTATATGAGGCGATCTAAAATACCCCTATGGGGATTACAATGTAAATAAAAAGTACATGAACCCGTGGACTTAGCGCCCTCTACCAATATTGACGTCAGACTTCAGTGTTCTATTAGGGGTTCAGAGTCTTGCTCAAGGACACTTTGACACTGGGGGAGCCCGGGATGGAACTGGGAACCTCACGTTCCCATCCATCCGGCGCCTCTAAAACCCTAAAACCATGAACTAGCATGCTTGTCATGGATTAAATGTCTCGTTCCAGTTTGATAAAGTTTGCACGGACGACTCAAAAGCCTTTTTTTTTATAAATATATTATAATTAGACACTATGAAGATATATATATATATATTTTTGCTTTTGTGCCTTTGATAGTTACAGTGAAGACAGACAGGAAAGAGGGAGGAAGGAACAGGACACGCAGCAAAGGTCGTCATGAATGGGACTCGAACACGCAACGCATTAGTGGTCATAGAGACGGACAACATTTTATCTTTTTATTACCGGTATTATCTGTTATTAATTGTGTGAAGGGCAAAAAGTGTATTTTTTAATAGGTGAAGAGGTCGCACACACCAAGTAAACTGCAAACGCACCATAAGTCAGAGTACAGTGGTTAGAAGAAAGTTATCAAAAAGTGTATTTGAAATTATTATGGAATGCATGAACGAATGAATGAATGATCGAACGAACGACTGAATGATTGAATGGACCCATCACGTCCCTCCGTCCTCTCTCTGTCCCCCTGCAGTTGGGACAGACTCCGGGGGACGACTGTCCCATCTATCTGCCCAGTGACGCTAAGTATGACTGGCTGCTGGCCAAGATCTGGGTCCGCTCGGCAGACTTCCACATCCACCAGACCATCACCCATCTGCTGAGGACCCACCTGATGTCTGAGGTGTTCGGAGTGGCCATGTACAGACAGCTGCCTGCTGTCCACCCTGTCTACAAGGTAATCAGAGTAACTAAGTACATGTCCACCCTGTCTGTCTACAAGGTAATCAGAGTAACTAAGTACATGTCCACCCTGTCTACAAGCTTAGTAATCAGAGTAACTAAGTACATGTCCACTCTGTCTACAAGGTAATCAGAGTAACTAAGTACATGTCCACCCTGTCTACAAGATAATCAGAGTAACTAAGTACATTTAATCCCCACTCTCCTCCAAAACCTCCCTCAAAGACAGTACGTTTTTGCATAGAACTATACATTTGTTTGTCATTAAAATGTTCTGATGAATTGAATATGAAGGACCCCAATGGAAACAAGCCATAGTAGCATACCTTGTATTGAACTGTACTTTCCTGTGCTTATTTTTCTATAAATTGTTAATAAAGTATTAAATCAATCACGTACTGTACTTAAAGGTTTCATGACATTCATTTTCATTCATTTGTATTTTTCGTTTTTCTTTTAGGTTTTTATGATACCCAAGCAACCTGAACTTTGATTTTCTGTGGTCTGGAGTTTTCTCTTGTTCTGAAGCCTTTTGAGCTGCAATGAAAACAGGAAAAATCCCTCAACATTGATATCTGCTGGCAAATTCTTATTTCATATATGGGATTTGTGGACTCTTACCTCACAGTTCACAGGAAAATGAGAGCACTTTACTTGTTTGAGCCAGAAAACCCCAGACCACAGAAAATCAACTGAATGTTAAAAGTTCAGGTTTTTTGGGGGGGGTTCAATTGAGGCTGATTCTTCAAATGCCTTCTAAATCAGTAGTTCACTTCTCTCACACTTTCAAGATTCTTCAAAAATGTTCAAAAATAGCAGATGTACAAGCTTGCAGCACGGCACTCCAGCTTGTAGAGCTGCTATTTTTTTTAATAGCCAGCGCTAAAATCTAAAACAACACAGATGCTTTCCTGGTCTTAACAATGTTGAGTGACGTTTTCATTACTTCATGAGTATGTCTGCTTTTCAATACTTTATAGAGATGTTTGGTTGGTTGGTTTATTTGCTGGTTGGTTGATTGATTGATTGATTGATTGCTTGATTGATTGATTGGTTGGTTGATTTCTTCTAGTTACTCATCCCACACGTTCGTTTCACCATCGCCATTAACACCAAGGCCAGAGAACAGCTCATCTGTGAGTGTGGCATCTTTGACAAGGTGAGAGAGAGAGAGGGGGGGGGGAGGCCCCGATTTCCGATCTCCGATCACGTGATCAGATCGGGACAACCCTAGTCACAATCATTTTAACCGCTTTTGCGCTCCGGTGTTGCACTCTGAAAATAGCAGATCTACAAGCTCAATGTTCCGCATGCAAGCAAGTGTAAAATCAGGCATTTACAACGCCAACCAACTGTAGATTTAGTCGACTATAAACTCTCATGATATTTAGTCGACTAAAACTAGACAAAAAAACTAAAACATTTAAATTCAGATGATTAAAACATGACTAAAACTAAAATAATGGAATTTTAGACAAAATACGTTATGGCTAAATCAACAAAATCCAAAGGTACTGTCCAAACCCAACCCCCCATGCAGGCCAACGGTACGGGCGGAGGGGGTCACGTGCAGCTGGTCCAGAAGGCCATGAAGACGTTAACGTTCAGGTCCATGTGCTTCCCGGACGCCATCAGAGCGCGCGGCGTGGACAGCACCGAAGAGCTGCCCACATACTTCTACCGGGACGACGGGTACAAGGTCTGGAACGCCATCAAGAGGTGGGTTCCTGGTGGGCGCTGGGCGTGTTCTCTCCTCCGCATCATCAGCAAATGGCAAAAGCAGATTTTGTGTGGAGTTTGCATGTTCTCCCTGTGTCCCCTCACAAAAAACATGCAGTAATCCTGGTCTCTATACTGCCTCCCCCCAGTCTTTGGCTGGGGATCGAAGCCCTGACCTCCCAGTCTCAGGGCGGACACTCTAATCACAAGGAAAAGGAAAAGGAACTGGTTGGCATAACGGGTTCCTTCCACGCTCTTATAGGGGGAGAGCGTAGTGACGCGTTCGGTAGGATTTTGGCTTATTTGGGCACCATCTTCCTGCCTACATGTAGGCTATTAGGATGCTAGGCTACTTGGCTGCCAGTGTAGTTCGTAAGTTTGCTTGTCAGTGACGCTGGTGTGTATACTGTCACTGCAGTACACCATCTTCCATCTCTTTACTATCTTTGACTTGTCACAACTCTTCTACTCTATGGCTCCGGATCGATGGTGGTATTATTATTATTCGCTGTTAGAAAATGTTTGGGTGTTCTGATCTGATAGCCGCCTCTCCTCCCCTCACGTGAAAACAGTTCTCAATCTTTACATCTTACTTGACGAGAAGACATGTGGACATATCCTCCATGGAACCAGGGAGAGGGGGAAAAACACCACGAGAGTGACGAGTGATCAGTCAAACATGTGTTCTCTCCGCAGTAAATAAATAATCTGTATGTGATCTGACCATTATTGTTTTGATTACACTGTCATGCGTGTTTGAGGACAGGTAGAGAGCAGAGCATACATGTGTTTGGGAATGTTGCTGAAGGTTATGTTATTTTGTCAGCTGAGAAACCATACAGCGTGTATTTAATTATTTGATATCTCCAAAGACAGTCAACGCATGCACTGCAAGGCTTAATGGAATCATAATTCTGATGGCCCGCGGTGGAAATGGAATGGACAAGTTGGGGTATAAAAACGGACAGGGCAGACCCACTACTGTTGTGGATCAAGGTTATGTTATTTTGTCATCTGACACCCAAACCATACAGTGTTTATTTAATTATTTTATATCTACAATGGTATATGTCTCCACAGTGAGGCTGTAAAATGTAGCCTAGCAGCCTACTATATAGCCTACTAGCCTACTGGTAGGCAGGAAAATGGCAACCAGAATAACCCGTTCTGAGCCAAACTCCTCCCTACACTCTGGCCCTATACGTCCAACTGGGGAAACTCCCCCTGTCAGGTGAAAAGAAACGGCTTGGACTCCTCGTGCATAGAAGGAAGCATGAGGTCAGTCCGTTGCTCTCCTCAGGTTGGCATGTAGGGAATGTAGCGGCCAGGATTACACTAGACAAATACAAAATGAGTGGACAATAATGTTACCAGAAACACACAAAGATCTAGCCCTGAATGACCATAACAGGTATACAACTTTGAGAGTGTTCCATTTGAACACTTGCACCCCTTGCACATAAAACGTTTGGGAACCACTAGTACTAGTTGGACTCCTAATATGCCGTAGTGCCATGGATTAAAAGCTAAATTTAATTATTATAATTTTTCAGTAATTTCTTGAAGAAAACAATGAAAAATCTATGGTATTCCATAAATTTGAAAACAAATGGTCGATGCTATTTTCACTGGTTTAGGTCCCGACCCGGGCAAACGTGTCATTTCAAGCTAAAAGGTGTGGGAACCACAGACTGTGACAAAATCTCTGTCCCATGTCATCCTGTTGATCCTAGTGTTTGTCTCACAGCTTCATGTCAGATGTATAATTTGATATATAATATATGTATATGTAACTATATCGCATCATTATATGTCTCTGGCAAAAGTATGTTACAAAGAAATGCAATTATCTCATGTTCTGTATTTATTCAACCTTTTTGGCCAAAACCAAGCGATATTAAACCCTCAATAACTAAAGAACTGAAAATCTCACTTTTTTTTCCTTTTTTTCTAATAATGGATGTTGTGATTCAGATAGAATGTGACCCTACTGTCTGTCTCCTGATTGCAGCTTTGTGTCAGCTGTGGTGAACATCTACTACAGCAGTGATGAGACGGTGGAGGCGGACGAGGAGATACAAGCCTTCGTCAAAGACGTGTGCAGCTTCGGCATGCAGGACTTCGACTACTGTGGTGGGTGCAGAGTCATTGTGCGTGCGTGTGCGTTTGTGTGTGTGTGTGTGTTTCAAACAAATTGCATTCCACTGCCACCAGTATGTCATCATTGATTTGTATGAGGACAGACACAAATCTGCATGGACAAATCCCCTCACACATTAAAACGTCATCATCGGTCACCACCTCAACCAGTGACTTCATTGTGTTTTCAATGAGTATAACATGGTGAAACATGGAGTTTGAAGTTGAATGGAGGCGTGGGTACGATATGGGTACCTCACGATACGATATCTGTAGCGATATTAGGCCCACGATAATGATAATATCACGATATTTGATATATTTGATATATTGTGCTATTGCGATATTCAATATATTGTGAGATTTCATCAACAATATATCACGATATCTGTAACTGAAAATGAAAAAATAACCATAAAAGACACAAATCTGGAATTGTGTCTTTTTTCCGAAATCTTTTTTTTGTGTGTGTCACTGGCCAATAAGTACATTAATCTTGCACCCTCCAAACAGTAAAACACGACTGCAACTTTGCAACTTGTTCCCAACTTGTCTGTCCACAACAATGGGTAGGATGATACAATAATATATATATATATCGCGGGAGGAAGTATCGCGATATATGTGATATATGGATATCACATATCTGAATATGTTTCTGTTAAGCTGCTTAAAAGCCAGAGCAGACCCTTGACCTGTGTGACAGCCACAGTACTGTTGTGACTGTGATGCCATCTCCATCTCATTGTGAAAGGTTTGCTTCCTGCATTTCACCACATTTTGCACTAAAGCTTTTGCAACAAAACCAAAACAAACAAAGAACGAAAGAAGGATCGCAGATCTACAAGAATAGCACACCTGTTCATTTGATGTATGTGCTCACCTTGCTTGAGAGCAGTCACTCTGCTCTCTCTACTCTCAATCGACTTTTTGTCAATTAAAAATATTTGCCCCCAAGTGTTTTTGCAGATTAATCTAATTTCATCGCAATCGATTCCCATCCGTCTACATGTTATAATTTAGATTGCCAATTTCCGTGTGCATTTTAGTGCGACACCCGCACACAACCAAGCATGCATAACCATAAAATGATGTAGTTCTACTGGATCTCTCGCCCCTTACTAACATTTTAGTCTAGGTTTTATTTGTTGACAAAATTGTTAATATAATAAATATATATACTGTATTTAGTCACAGTTTATTCTTCATTGCTCAGTTTTTATTTGTTTTTTCCTCATTGACAAAGGACCGTCGACAAATGTTTTCCGTCACAGTTTCAGTGGACAACATTAACAGTGGTTTTGTGTCAACGTGTGCGGAATTCCCCAAGTCAACATTAACAGTAGTTTTGTGCCAACACGTGCACTGCAGAGTTCCCCAAGTCAACATTAACAGTAGTTTTGTGCCAACACGTGCAGAGTTCCCCAAGTCAACATTAACAGTAGTTTTGTGCCAACACGTGCAGAGTTCCCCAAGTCAACATTAACAGTAGTTTTGTGCCAACACGTGCAGAGTTCCCCAAGGCAACATTAACAGTAGTTTTGTGCCAACACGTGCAGAGTTCCCCAAGTCAACATTAACAGTAGTTTTGTGCCAACACGTGCAGAGTTCCCCAAGTCAACATTAACAGTAGTTTTGTGCCAACACGTGCACTGCAGAGTTCCCCAAGTCAACATTAACAGTAGTTTTGTGCCAACACGTGCAGAGTTCCCCAAGTCAACATTAACAGTAGTTTTGTGCCAACACGTGCACTGCAGAGTTCCCCAAGTCAACATTAACAGTAGTTTTGTGCCAACACGTGCAGAGTTCCCCAAGTCAACATTAACAGTAGTTTTGTGCCAACACGTGCAGAGTTCCCCAAGTCAACATTAACAGTAGTTTTGTGCCAACACGTGCAGAGTTCCCCAAGTCAACATTAACAGTAGTTTTGTGCCAACACGTGCAGAGTTCCCCAAGTCAACATTAACACCCCGAACACCTGGGGTTGTTTAATCCATTAAATCAGAGTGCCCAGCGATTTATAGCAGCGGAGCACATTTAGCGACGGACCAGACGCTATCCCGGATGTAGCTGAAGTAGCTAGATGTAGCCAAAACACTCCCGATGCGAGGTGTGATAAATTCTAACGCGACTAGCGACGGAACCGCGATGGGCCGTCTAACACTAGCATGTCGTAAAATCAGATAGAAGTAACATGTGCTTAAATTCATATTTAGAAAATGTTTCAGATGTCAAAGATTTCTGAGATGATGGAATGGTGATGGATGATGATGGTCATGGAAGGGGAACCTTCTGAAAGCTTCATGGGCAAAGATAATCAACTCCAAACAACGGTCAAAATGACCTCTCAGACATGCTAGTGCACATAATCTGTGCTTAGAATTGGACGTTATGATTTAGATCAAGAGTTATTCACGTTTTAAGATTTTCGGTCTCATCTGCAAAATTTTCAATTTAGCCGACGTCATCATTTTCGATGATGTCCCACCGGAAAATAACATTGAATGTTGCACAACAGACGCTCCCAGCCTGTGGAGCGATGCGATCTTGATAGCGGTTTTGATATCAATAAATCTCCGTCCAGAGTGCTGGGCGTTAGTAATTGATTGAACGGAGAACTCCGTCCTTGCCGCTCAGGGTGTTAACAGTGGTTTTGTGTCAACACGTGCAGAGTTCCCCAAGTCGCTGAAAAGCCGTGAGGAGCTGGTAGAGTACCTGACGGTGGTCATCTTCACCGGCTCAGCGCAGCACGCCGCCGTCAACTCTGGACAGGTGTGTTCTTTACCGTCAACTCTGGAGAGGTGTTTTCCTTACCACAGTGTTTCTCACTGTGGGTGGGGTCCAGGGACCCCCCCAGGGGTCCTTGAGAGGGTTCCGTAGTCTGAAAACCCACCTCTTCAGACTCCACCTTAGCCCGCAGTATACTTGCCCTAGCCTCAACGACCTTGCAGGTGTATACAAAGGCTAAATGATGTAATTTGGATAGCATATTATTAGTTAGCATTCTATAGTTTATGCTATACTCATGGTTTCATTATATAGATATTCTACCGTTAGACGGATGTTAGGTGTGTGTGTGTCTGTACGTCTGTAATGCACATAACTCAAGAACCGTTCGCCCCACCGACTTCAAATTCGACACACGCGTTCCACACCACCACAGGGAGTGCAGCCGGTGTCGAGTCGGTCGGACCCACAGTTGTCCAGAACCGCCCCAAAAGGCCTCTGCCCGGGCTCTGGACAGGGCCCCTGGCGTGTGTGTGCGTGCGTGCTCACGTATACAGTATAACTGGCATGTGTGTTGTTTGTACTTCAGTAAAATGGGTGTCTATGTGTGTGCGTGTGTGTATCTCTCAGTATGACTGGTGCTCGTGGATCCCCAACGCTCCCTCCACCATGCGTAGGCCCCCTCCCACCCAGAAAGGGGTAGCAGACGTCCAGCTCATCGTAGACAGCCTGCCAGACCGCGGGCGCTCCTGCTGGCACCTGGGGGCCGTGTGGGCCCTCAGCCAGTACCAGGACAATGAGGTAGGGGGCCCCCAGGGGCCCACTGAATACTACACACTACACCTGGGAGCCGTGTGGGCCCTGAGCCAGTACCAGGACAACGAGGTACTGTTGTACAAGTACACACTACACACTACACCTGGGGCCCCACTGAATACTACACACTGAAAACTACACACTACACCTGGGGGCCGTGTGGGTCTCCGTTTTGACTGATTAGTTCAGCCACGCCCGGCAGCCGGCAAAAACTAGAGTTCTCAACAGGCCCGAAAATTAAGGCCCGGCCCCTACCTGGGGGGTCATCAAACCCTGTACACTCAAGACTCTGCCCCCGCTGCCACCCTTAGATCTCCATATATGGAGCTGACCTGTTCTGACATTCCATATGTTGATCTGACCCCATCAAACCCTGTACACTCAAGACACACTCCATATATGGCCAGTACAGAATTCATCTGACACCCCCTTGCCAAAGCGCCAGCGCTCGCCCAGCAGTCTGCTGTCACCCAGTCGGATGCGTGCACGCAAGCCCTAAAGGGCGAGGTCACTCCTCGCCCTCAGGCGTCTTACTGGTGTACCCTAAGAGGAAAATGGCCTCCATGTTGACCCGAAATAAAGTTAGTTTTTTTGTCCGTCTTCCCTTTTCAGCTGTATCTAGGCATGTACCCCGACGAGCACTTCATAGAGAAGCCAGTGAAGCAGGCCATGGAGAGCTTCAGGAGGGAGCTGGCGGACATCGGCAGCGCCATCACGAAACGCAACGAGGGAAAGAGGCTGCCCTTCTACTACCTGTCCCCCGACAAGATCCCCAACAGCGTGGCTCTGTGACGGACCGTTACTGGCTCTGTGACGGACCGTTACTGGCTCTGTGACGGACCGTTACTGGCTCTGTGACGGACCGTTACTGGCTCTGTGACGGACCGCTACTGGCTCTGTGACGGACCGTTTCAGGAAATGTAAGAGAGAAAAACAAATAACCTGTGTTTCAATTTTCAAACGGATCCGATGTACAGTAGTTATTATTTAGTTTAGACAGTCTCTTATTAATAGTTTTGGTCTGGCAGCCAGCAGGCTTTTTTGTTCGTGGGAAATTTGGTATATATATATATATATATATATTATTATTTTTTATTGGCCTAAAATATTGTCTATATACATACATTCATGAATCCACCTGCTGACCGGCTGTCATCATTGAGCAATTTATTTTATAGGGGGTTATATGTGATCACACCATTAACTATAAAGGCACAATTTTCAAAATGTCATTATGCTTTAATTAGCATATGACATGTCAAACTAGGGTGTTTTCATGATTCTGAATCCATTCCAAGCATTTGCTTTGCATGAAAAACATTAATTTGGCTCGAAACAGCCATAGCCACACAAATGTGCTGACCTCATCACATTTGTGTTGACTGCTATGGCGTGACATTGTAGTAGGACAATAAGTAAGACATTAATTTACAAACAAAAAAAATGACGGCCACAATTTTGTAGAATTATTTAGTTGGGTTGTTTGTGCTCTGTTGGATACGGTACATGTTATTTTATGTACCGTATGCCAAAGGTGCTGTTCATTGATGTTGTGTTATAGTAATTGTTTAAATAGCTCTGATATATTCTGATACGTAATCATTTCAAAAATATATTCTGCATCAGCATTGACAAATTAATTTGTATAATTGGTAAATAAAACAATCTTATTCATACTAAAACTGCTGTAAATCATTTTTGTGGCAAGTTCAGTTATTTATTTGAGTCGCTCCTCTGTGCATTGACTCCAGGTGTTAATGATGATGAATACCTGCACTAGCAGCATTATATTAGGTACCCGACGGTGGATCAGGGCTAGAGTGGCCGGATGGGAACCACAAGGTTGCCAGTTCAAACCGGGGCTCCCCCAGAGTTAGTGTAGAAGTGTCCTTGAGCAAGACACTGAACCCCTAATTGCTCCTCATGTGCAGGTTTGTGCCTTGCATGGTTTCCGCTGTCATCAGTGAATGTGTGTGTGTGTGTGTGTGAATGTAATGCACATGTAATGCACATCTATGTGTATAAAGCACCTTGGATGAATGCACTATATAAATGCACTATTTACCATAAAGCCCATTGATTGCAGAAATGATTTTAATCACTTTTAAAGCACTTGGGTTGGCCCCTTTGCATAAAGTATGAAAGACTAGCGTTCTTTATTTTATTTATGTACATTTTAAGTTTTAACAATGATAGACTGCAGTGCTAACTCATTCTATTTAGTTTAGTTGAAAATATACACTTATCTGGATATTTAAATCAATTCTATTGATCTAATAAATTAGATGAATTGATTAATAAAATAGTCAGGAATGTGCAATGATTCATCTGGCGTAGTAGTCTCTTAAAACAGTCACAGACTGTTGACTCACGGCACTAGAGGGCGCTGTTTTTCCCTTAGCCATTGGGCTCCCAGATTGGCCAGTGGGTGATTGCACTCAGGTGTGCGATAGGGGAATAGGCAACACAGTCTGTTAACTTTGTTTTCGACAGTGGTCATTGAATGTTGACTTTCAGTGTTTTTGTGCATTTACTTATTTTGTCTCTTCGGTGATATTGACTGATGAAAAGAACGTCTATACATGGCTTGACATCCATCCAAAAAGATGCAACATCTTTGGACATTGAATGAATCATATCAACTGCTAGCCGCAATTTGCAACTCTAGATTTTTTTATAATGGGATGAATCTAGAGTTGCAATACCCTCCATTGACTCCCCACTCATCATTTTGCGTTTGCGATCTGCTTGTCTTAAACGACGTTAAACTCACCAACATTGCAGCTGTAGTCCAAGCTTGAATTATTCTCTTTCAATCTGAAAAGCTTGTTTTTCATAAAAATCCCCCGTAGACATGTTATGAGCTACTTTCTGTCAAGAAGAAGAAATGTTGGAGTTTGGAAGCGCTCGTTTGTATTAAGGGGTCGCGCTGCTGCCTCCTGCATTATGTGCAAATGCGAAACAGATGCATGCAGGGACGTTCAGTGACTTACGACGAGCGCTTCCAAACTCCAGCACTTAGAAAAATAATCACTTGCACAGAATTTCTTGTTAGAAAGTAGCTCATAACATGTCTACGGGGGATTTTTATGAAAAACAAGCTTTGCAGATTGAAAGAGAATAATTCAAGCTTGGACTACAGCTGCAATGTTGGTGAGTTTAACGTCGTTTAAGACAAGCAGATCGCAAACGCAAAATGATGAGTGGGGAGTCAATGGAGGGTATTGCAACTCTAGATTCATCCCATTATAAAAAAAATCTAGAGTTGCAAATTGCGGCTAATCAACTGCACGGATTTTGTTTTACAGAACGACGTAGCTCTGCTCATAACACCACGGTGGATTTTTATGAAACAAACTCTTTGCAGATTGAAAGAGGATAATTGAAGCTTTCCTTTACAGCTGTGTTGGTGAGTTTGTTTAATACAACTAGATAGGGCTTTTCTATTTGGATCAATGGGCTGTCAATGGAGGGCGTTGCAACTCTAGATCAACCTAGCCTCGGTCCCAGGCTTAGATCAACCCATTGTAAAATAAAAAATATCTAGCGTTCCAAATTGGTCCACTTTCAGAGATAACAGGCAGCTGATTTTATTGTGGATGTTACTCCCTGCCGATCATTCCTGCAGTTATGGTGACACAATGCTGTATTGTATTTAATTTAATTTAATATAATAGTAGGCCTACAGTTATTTATTTTCAGACTGACAATAAAATGTAAATTCACTACTCTGCCACTAGAGGACGCAGCCTGCTTATGGAAAGCAGATGAGGTTCCCAAACTTTAGCTCAAGACCAAAAAGAGAAATTCGCAAACTACTGAAAATAGCAGATCTACAAGCTCACAGCGCGTTTCAACTTCTTTAACGTTTATTTAGCATATATATATATATATATATATATATATATATATATATATATATATATATATATATAATTAAATACTTTGGAATTTTATATAATTGATGAAAAGGCGTGGGTTTTCTTTGTTTAATTTTTTTTAAATAAAATTATATTAATTCTCAAATGTTGTTTATTATAAACACCTTCTACCCAGCTCTACCTTGGCAATCTCACAATTATGTGAGATCATCACAATTATTTCACTCAAAAAAGTATGGCTAAATGTATAAGAATTGTATGACATTTATCAATTCATAAATACATAGCCAATCTGTTCGTTTCTGTCCTATTTTTTAATAGGTCATTGTCCGTAATGTCTTGTTTGTTTATTTTAGCTATTATCATTGTCATATACTGTATTATATTGTCATATACTGTATGCTCCTGTGCCTCTTTTATTATTATTTTTGGTAGGCCTATACAGAGCCTAAAAGGGCAATGAGAAATATAATAATAATTTTAATAATGTTTAACATAACGGTTCATTGCCAAAAGAGTAATTAATCACAACTATTTGTATGATAATGGCTTGTCAACTATAATCTGTTGGTGACAACAACCATAGTTGTGACTCTGCATCACTTCTCTCATTAACCCTGCCAGGCAGCTGACAGAACCTGCATCCTAGTCTCAACCCTAACAGCTGCACGGGGGGGGGGGGGGATAATCTGAAGACATGGCAACACACACTAAAATGTAAGTCATCTAATTGAGTTTCAAATAATCCTGTCTATATCGACAGCAATCTCTCTCTCTCTCTCTCTCTCTCTCTCTCTCTAGTACCCAGCAGCTCAGAGAGGCAGATGATAAAACCTCTGGCTGCCTGGATGGATAACATCTGGGTGACAGGATTGCCTTTCTATATTTATGACAGCGGTGGTGGGGGGGGGGCTGAAGCTCAGACCTGCAGGGTCAGCCGGTGTTGGCGACTCGTTGGTTGTGTTTAAACCTGATTGGAGTGCTGCGCGGGGCGGGGGTGGGGTTTACCGTGATTGATGAGGAGGATGAAATGAATCACATGCTTCTCTCGTAATAAGTCAAAGCGAATAGTGTACCTGTTTACTTACAGTAATGTATTCTCAGTGACCTTGACCTTGTACTGTACCTTTCATGACGTATTTGTCCAGACTTTCAGTTACAGTTGTGTTGTTGTGAGACAAACAAACCTGCCGCCAACTTGGAAGCAACCACTTTTTTTATATAATTTAATTTCATTTGTGATGATTCATATGATCCGAGCGGGGAGTTGGTTGTCGGGATTACTGCACGGCAATGGATACTATGGATACTGGTATAAGGCGATCCCTGGAGCCCCAACCCTAACCATAACCGCAAGCACGGGAGCAGGCGCTAGTCCGAGGTGCGGACGCATGTCGAACCAATGCTCCGTCGGACCATAGTATGCCTCCCCATAAGTCTCTGTGTGAATGCCAGTATAGGGTTGCGCTCGGGAACTGGATCCAACATGGTGGAACCGCCGAACCGGAATGGGTTTCATCATCACATTTGGAACAGTTTTCCAGAACCGGTTTAGCACCGTGTCAGAGCTGGTTGTGTGGATGTCGCGCCTGCTGTACAATTGCAATACTGCATGGTTGGCTCTCAAACTGTTTAATTTCAAACCGTAACACTTGAGAGTGTACAAAAAATGAGACTGTACTGTAACAACAGGAGTCGTTAAAGCGAACTGTTAAGGAATCAAACCGTTGAGAGCTATAGGGAATTGTTAAAATCCCAACCCTAGATGTCAGGGATTTCCATATTGGACACAGGCAGACAGACAGGCAGGCAGGCAGGCAGGCTGACTGACTGACTGACTGGTACAGTGGGTACAACAGTATTGCATAACCGGAGAGGCATGGGCCTGTAGTTGAACTAATAACAGGTGTGGGTTTTCTTTCTCTTGGAGTAGCCTTAGATCAAGTGTATTTTATCGATTTAGATTTTTGAGCGGTGCACGGCACGCCGCTCCAATGACTGGCCGTGTGTGTCCCTATGTATGTCTGTTTGGAGTAGAACAGCTGCAACACCTCTAGTATGGTATGGGGCTCTATATGGTTGGAATATTGGGTAGATGTTAAAGGGTCACTTCACCCCTGACACAACCTGATCTTATTTTAATGATGTTTAGGACACTAGAACCACTTTTCCTGGGTTTTTGTGTGCGCAATCCCTGTTTTAAGATATCCTGGTCAGGAATTCATTTTATCTACGTCAGAATGCTCATGGCCCCTCCCCTCCGGACTACAACAGTCTAACCTCGCGTCACCTTAGAGTATGCGCGTCACCTACACACGGATACACCTACACCTGAAGACAGCCCAGAGGGGTGTCCTAGTCTCTACTCCGTTCCACCTACAACCCCAGGCCACCGATGCATTCCATAGCACTCCATGGACAATATTTATTTGAACCGGAATACACAGAAGATCAACCCCAGCGCAGATGAAACGAGCATGCAGGGCAGCCTGGCCCTGGATATTTTTTACTTGATCAAGTAAGTATTTCTGTAGCCCTGAAACATGATTGTCATAAGAGCGTCATGTAAACCATGGCTAGGTATTTCTGCAAAGTGTAAACATGATGTAAACTTGCATAATCTAGCAATCGATTGCTTTAATGTGAGAGTTTTATAAAGTTAGGGTAGTAGCTAGGCTATGTATGTGTATAGTTCAGACTGTTCAGAGTGTCGTAGTACGTAGACTTGTTTCAAGATTCCAGTTCATAGACGCAGCCATGTTCTATCCTATCGTTACGTTGGGTCCCGAAAATAGAAGGTCTACAAGCTCACAGCACATCGCGGATTCGACACTTTGTGAGCTTGTAGGTCTGTTATTTTCGGTGCACCAACGTCATGCATGCAACATGTATAAATCAGGCTTCACGTCGGATAGATGATGATGGCCATATTGTTTTCATTTACAGGAGTCAGGACTGGAGGACAGACAATACGGATGACGTTTTCAGCCAAACGTGAGAGGAACTGCTGCATCGGAGGGAAGAGTTGTGTTCACCTTATAAATAAGAACATTCCCTTTTCCAAGTCTTCATGTCATCATTTCAAAACTTGGAAAACAGCTATAATGAAGTTATCTAATAAAACGTTTACATGATGTACACCTGCTTGCTGCTCATTGACTATATGTAAAGAATGAAAAAAGGTTGCACCCCAAATTCCATCTAGTGTTCATTTGAACGATTTCATTTGGCAGAAATGGCATATTGCATAACGTGTTGTACATTCTCTTCATGTAATCATTTTGCTGGGGATTGCTTACCATACAGTTGAACTACAGTAAAACATAATGTAACAATATCCACTAATTAAAAGCATGATGATGACACGTGGTTACAATGTTACAGTGAAACATGTTCTCTGAAATTATTGAGAGTCGCACATGAATATGAAACGTAGGCTACGTTTTGTTTTATTATAAAATGCATTATATCTCCCTTCAATATCAATCACAGACTTTCTTCATGGTGTGGGAATGACGAAACAATTGAGGAAAAACACGTTTGTTTAGTGATACTATGCTAATTTATATATATTTAGTTTGCTTTGCTATAAAAAGCTACATGACCATTTTCAACCGTAACGCAGACAGCATCGATGCGGCTGCAGCGGCTCTGTCTAATTCCTGAAGAGTGAATACTTTCTTCCAAAACAAATCTAATGTCCAACCGTTTACTGGTTCAAGAAAAAGGAGAAGCAGACTTCACGTTGTACAAGAAAGAACACATGGCTTCATGTCATGTTGTTTAGTCATCCACTCGAAAAAGGCTAGCAAAAAGTGGTTTGTTATTATTCTTGCAAAAATGCACCCGCAGTGAAGGTTGCCAGTTCTTTGACTTTGTGAGAGAAATAAGCAACCATGTCTATGCAAAGTGCAAACAAGCCTCAAAACAATATGCACATATATTTTTGGTTATTTATATTATGTGCCTATTAGGCACATAAGCCGGCTATTTAAAAGAATAATCTTGAGTGGATAAAGTGCAAATGTGGAATATCTTTGAAACATTTTAACAACACATCTAATACAGGGCTCCATGGCACAAATTACGTGGAAAAATACAAATTAATTTGGGGGTCCTTGGCATGTTCATGGAGAACCACTGGTGTGAAAAACATTTGGATGAAAGCCCAAATATCAACTACATTTTAGAAACGAGAAAAAGAAAAAGAAACATCAACCAGTGATTGTGAACCACCAATATTTACAAGCAACAAAAATAAGCCCAAAGTTGCTTATAATAAGCAGACATGGCAACACTGGGTCACTTCCATGTGTATTTGTTGTTTGTAGAAAATGGGAGGATAAAGATCATAAAGTCACACCTACACGAAGCCTCCCCCTGAGGAACAGTGCAGCAAAGCATTATGGGCATTGTAGGAATTCAGCAATCCAGTCAACCCCTAGTCAAATACACAGACTTCATTATTTTTCTGGTCAAAGGGTGCAAATTTCAAATTGTGCTACTGTTATCTATTACAAATACCATTAACATTGAGTGACTGGATTTTCTTCCAGAGGTGAAGTGACCCTTTAACTAGCGCAATTGCGAGGCCATGATTCCGGCTGTCACTGTTGTGTGCGCCCCCCCCTCACTACCACCATTGAGGAATACAGGGAACTTCACAGACACAGAAAGGATTAAAACACATATCCATTAAAAATATAGACTAATACATTTACAAAGACTGGTGTAGACGCTAAGACTCTCTGGAGTATTACATACTATATCGATTCAGATCAATCTCCTTCAAGTTCCTGCAAGGATTGCGGAAAAAAATATGAACGAACACACACACGTGCCGTGCGCACACACAGATGTATGTGTCATGCTCCTTCCTTCCACAATCAACAGCAGAAAGAGGAAAAGGCAATTTCAGGCCTCAGCAGTGAAAACACTTCTGTTTTTCAGTGTCAGTCTGGTTTAGGAGGACTGATGGAGGTGTGTGTGTGTGTGTGTGTGTGTGTGTGTGTGTGTGTGTGTGTGTGTGTGTGTGTGTGTGTGTGTGTGTGTGTGTGTGTGTGTGTGTGTGTGTGTGTGTGTGTGTGTGTGTGTGTGTGTGTGTGTGTGTGTGTCAGTTCTGCTGAGCTATACTTTCATCATCTCACATCGATAGGTCTGTGTCATGTATTGGGCGGAGCACATCGATACGTATACAACGGGCGGCTCAGGGATAGAGTGGCTGGATGGCAACCGCAAGGTTGCCAGTTCGAACCCGGGCTCCCCCAGAGTTAGTGTCGAAGTGTTCTTGAGCAAGACCCTAATTGCTCCTGATGTTCTGGTTGGTGCCTTGCATGGTTTCCGCCGCCATCGGTGTATGAATGTGCGTGTGAATGTAAGGCACAATCTATGTAAAGGCGCTATATGAATGCAACGACAGTAATATGCAATGTGGCCCCTCTGGAGTGAGTGTGGAAATATAGTGGCCCTCTGGAGTGAGTGTGGAAATACAGTATAGTGGCCCTCTGGAGTGAGTGTGGAAATATAGTATAACAGGCCTATACCTTTCCAGGTGCTACGTTGCTGCTGCAGCATAACCTTCATACATGCGCCTCAATCCCATTAGGTGCATTTCTGCACGGCTATTTTATAATTCATCACTTTACATTTTCGTTTTTTATGACATCAAACAACTTTGGCAATGTGCAGACGGCAGGGAAATGGAATAGCACGCTTGATATGGAGTTACATAATGGGGGGGGGGGGGGGTGTGTGTGTGTGTGTGTGTGTGTGTGTGTGTGTGTGTGTGTGTGTGTGTGTGTGTGTGTGCGCGCTTTGAATTCAGGGTTAAGTTGAAATGAGAGTATAGGATTTCAGGCAGGCTTTACTGTAGTTTATGTAAGTAGCTTATAAGAAGGTGTTTGAGTCACGTGTGAAGTACAGTATGGATTCAGATATGCATCCTATCCATTTTATAGGATACAAGAGAACCACTGCTATTAACCTTTGCTTAATTGACTTAGATGGTGTGTGTGTGTCCTACAGTATAAAAGTAAAACATATATGTTTAATGTTGTGTGTGTGTGTGTGTGTGTGTGTGTGTGTGTCCTATAAAACATATATGTTTAATTGAGTTATCCAGCGGCAATCTGGGATTAGTGCTCATCTCTCTCTCTGTCTCTCTCTCTGTTTATCTGCCGATAGACTTTTTCTGACAGACACTACAGGGGTTTAACCTAGTTACGCACACGCACGCGTGCACACACACACACACACACACACACACACACACACACACACACACACACACACACACACACACACACACACACACACACACACATCCATAGACTCGCCCCCACACACAGAAACGTCATACACACCATACATACACTGTGGGCCTTGTGTGTCCATGATAATTTCAACTTGAAATGAACTTCCTACTTTGTCACACGTACAAACACCAAAGCATAGCAGATCTAGAAGATTGAAATAATTTAAACTAGAAAAAGTGCCCCTCGGGCTCGGGGCACAGGTCTCCACTAGGCCAGGTCAGGTTGTGGCCTCCTGGTGGCGCTATAACAGGCCGTTCTGGAACTTTTGGGGCAGAGGTTCATCGGTGGCATCTAGGGAGTGTGTGCAAAATTTGGCATCTTGGCAATCTTTGGCATTTGAAAGTATAGTGTGCTCTGTGGATTTTATAATATATATTCTGAACCAATGAAAGGCACACAAAATGGACGCATTGGATTCATAGGGGTTGGGCGATAATAATAGTGATGAATACCGTCGAGACTAGTGCTGCACGATTCTTGCTCAAATGTGAATCGCAAATTTTTACGATTCTCAGACGCCTAATAAAAAAAATCAAATCATGTCTCCACGATATGCCTTTTCACAGACATACTGTATATATCGTGGTACAGTGAATGCACGTTCTATTATTTACTTCTGTAGAACGGCGGTTTTGTTTACAATGTACAGTACACTACACTAGTGTAGCGACTGCAGGCTTCATGTCGGGGACATGTATAGTTCTATTGTCTTGTTCGAGACACGTACAGTACCTACAGTCCTACACCACAGTACAGCCTCTTTGTGATTGATATTAAAGCAGTTGTGGTGCCAGGTGTCTGGCCAGTGGGGGGGGGGGGGGGGGGGGGGGGGGGGTTAATGAGTTCACGAGAGAGAGAGAGAGAGCATTTTTCGTCAGTGACTTCACGTGTCACCTGTGCTCGTGTTGGACTTAAAGCTGCATCGTGGTCCTGTCTGTGAGGTCAGCAGTGCCGCCGTCCTCTCAGATTGTGTTCTCTAGTCCAGGCAGAGGCGTCCAAAAGGGGGCCATATTAGAATATATTAAAATGATCCTCAGGTGCTATTCACCAGTGGTTCTCAAACTTTTTCTGCTGGTCCCCGCACCACTGGTTGAAAACCACTGGTTTATCCCATTTAGACCCGAGTCCGATTCTACAAAATAATGCCTTCTAAATCAGTGGATTGCACTCTTTCAAGACTTTTCAAACATTTTCAAAAACAGGAGATGTGAAAGCGTGGCACAAAGTGACGCACTGTGAGCTTATATATCTGCTACTTTTTTAATACCCAACGCAAAAATCTACAATGACACGGCTTTCCTATAGATTGTTTTTCCCACCTCCTTTCACTCTCTGCCCCTCCTCTTCTCTTATTGACTCTTTCTGAAAATAACAAAATGTAGGAAACCAAAAAAATACCCATAATAATGCGTCTGTCATCCACAAATGGGTCCCAACACAGTGTTTGGGAGCCAGTGGTCTATAGGTCTCTTGACCTTGAAAGACTCCTGTTTTCCTGAGTCTGACACAACTCAGGCCAGGCGTTGATTGGCCCGCTTAGGTTATTCTATGTGAACTGTGTCAGTCAGCAGACGGTTGATGTTGTTGCTGATTGCGCTGATAGTGCTGATGTCAATCAGCTGATAGCATGCATGACTTCAGTGTCCAGCATGAAGTGACGCTATGTGCTCTGTTGATTGATTGATTGTAGTATTTATTAACAGATTGGAGAATTACAGTACATTTCAAGCACAACTCAATTCAAAACTGTTAACTGTGGACGACACCATAAAGCATTACACTTGTTTACAATAGGGCCCACCATGTTCAATTCTTCATAACATTTAGAGACGTACAAATACATTACTATATAAAAACCAAAAACAGGAAAATCATCATATATGAGGTAAAAAGGGGAAAAAAACATATACAGTGGGGAAAAGGGGTGGGTGGGGGTTTCAGATTTTACGGGGGCCAGTTTCGAATTGCAGCCGTCCGTCTGTTTAATCAATCCTGTTTGTTCACTATGTATTTACAGTATCTGTTATCTGTGCTGGTGTGCCAGTGTTTTGTCTGTATTTTTTTTTAACACATTTTAACAGTGTACATCTACAGCAGTGGTTCTCAAACCTTTTCATGTCAAGGACCCTCAAAATCATGTTCTAAATGCGAAATTACTCGAACAGGTTTTGATATGATGCGATTTGTCTGTCTGTCTGTCTGTCTGTCTGTCTGTCTGTCTGTCTGTCTGTCTGTCTGTCTGTCTGTCTGTCTGTCTGTCTGTCTGTCTGTCTGTCTGTCTGTCTGTTCGTTCCATTGCCCAAGCAGCGGAGGAACTTTATCCTCCATGTCAAATGCCAAATGTAGCACAAGTACAATTTCATGCTGTGGTGGTTCAGCATTGCGTGCGTGCGTGCGTGCGTGCGTGCGTGCGTGCGTGCGTGCGTGCGTCAGACCAGAGTCTGGACTGGACACCGACCAATCAACCATAGACAAACCGGTTGTAGTACAGTGTTTTGGACGGCAAGGACCCCCAGTTTGATATGCATCAGGCCACGCTGCGGACACACTGTGTGTGCGTGTGCGTGCGCACACAAACAAAATTAAAGGGAATGATGTAGTTATGCACAATATGATCGGTAGCATAATCGGAATGGGCCATATCGGCCATAAAAATGCTATTTCGGTATCGGAACAGTCTCAAAATAATCCAGATTATTTAATCGGTTTTCACCAGCAAAAATAATAATAAAAAAAAAAAAATTCATCAATGAGTTACCGTAAATATAAATCAAAAGTGTCTAGTACCTCTAGTCTAGAAGAAAAGCCAAATCAAATATTGTGCCATGATTTTTTTCCACCCTAAAACATGATCATCAGGTCTTATTGTTATATCACCAGGTCGCGCCGCGCCCGTTCACGCAATTCTCGTCTTGCATTGACTTTGTATGTAATAGGCCTATCTCACAGCCCGTTTTTCACGCCCACTTCCGGTAAATAGTGGTGACTTTAACATGAGCATTTACACGTTTTTTTCTCTGGAGAATCTAAGTACATTTTCTAATGTAAAAATGTGACAGACCAATATTATTATGAAGCAAACAATATGGTAAATCAGCTCGAACAGATAGAACAAACCTTACCTTGAGAAAACAAAAGTTGTAGACTTCTTAAATTACCTCTGTTAACATGAAGCGTCTATGGAGTGACATCACGCTATCACCACTAACCCCGAAAGGGGGCGTATTAAGGGGGGCGGGGAAATTCTGTGAGATAGGCTTATCGCGCCGCTCTAACCATCCAAGTCTAGCACCTTAACACCTCTTTTTTCCTCACTGTCCGGGGCGGGGGGTGGTGGGGGGTGGACCGCGTTGCCTGTCCTCTTGTACACATGCAGATCAGGCATTGAAATGCTAATCTGGGTGCTTGTTTTCACCTGCCAGGTAGGTAAGGGTATGCATGCATACAGTACTGTAGCCTACTCTGCTTAGGCTACTTGTTTACAATGAAACCACCACCAGCAAGAACACCCTGGCAATCATGGCATTTAAACATGCTCTTCTGTTTATAATCTAAACACTGACACGTTTAAAAAGTGTTACAAATAAGTGTTTAGAACCTAAACGCTTGAGTTCAGTGTGAAACAAACAAAACTAGAAAAAGTGCCCCTCGGGGCACAGGTCTCCACCAGGGCAGGTCAGGTTGTGGCCTCCTGGTGGCGCTATAATAGGCCAATGTGAAAAGGGTGCCATTTCTTCATACGCCTTTGATGGCAATTGGATGATTTGAGGCATTTTGTTCCAAAAATGTGTTTTGCAAAAATCAACCTGTTGGTGGCGCTATAACAGGCCAATGTGAAAAGGGTGGGATATATTCCTCAGCCTAGTAAGAAAATGTGTGAAAGATTTCACGTAAATTGCACGCTGCGTTCATGATTTGAGGCTTTTGTTAAAAACGGGGCAATCTTGCAAACTGTGAAAGCCAATTATAGCCAATTAGGATGGAATATGAAATATCGGACAGATCCGACTTGCGCACATGACCATAGAGATACTGTGTAACGATTTGTGAGATTTTTGGACAGAATCTGGAGGAGTAATATCAAAAAATGTGTTTTACAAAAGTCGGCCTCCTGGTGGCGCTATAAAAGGCAGATGCGGAAAATGCAGGTCAAAGGTTTGTCCTTGGCCTCTAGGGAGTGTGCATGCAACGTTTCACGCAGATCGGTGCAGTTTTAGGTAAAACATGTGAAAAGCTACCTCATGGTGGCGCTATAACAGGCCGTTCTGGAAAATGTGGGGCAGAGGTTCATCGTTGGCATCCAGGGAGTGTGTGTGCAAAGTTTGGCATCGACCGGGTTAACGGTGCCGGAGATTAGCTGTACACAGATGGACGGAAGGACGGACACACACACACGGATGGAGTGCAAACTAGAAAAAGTGCCCTTCCGGGCACAGGTCTCCACCAGGAGGATAGGAGTGTGTGTGATGTTTGGCAAAATGTTTAGGAGGATGTTTTTTTTTATTTGTTTTTGCAACAATTTTCTTCATTTTGTTGAGGAGAGCCAGATCACTCATAGCATCTCTGAGGATAGAATTCTGGATGAGCAGGACATGTGCAGCATTTTGTACAAAACGGGAAGGCAATGTTAGCCAATCTACTACAGAGAGATCATGTATTTCTGTAGCCATTTCTTCATACGCCTTTGATGGCAATTGGATGATTTGAGGCATTTTGTTCCAAAAATGTGTTTTGCAAAAATCAACCTGTTGGTGGCGCTATAACAGGCCAATGTGAAAAGGGTGGGATATATTCCTCAGCCTAGTAAGAAAATGTGTGAAAGATTTCACGTAAATTGCATGGTGCGTTCATGATTTGAGGCTATTGTTCAAAACGGGGCAATCTTGCAAACTGTGAAAGCCAATTATAGGCAATTAGGATGGAATATGAAATATCAGACAGATCCGACTTGAGCACATGACCATAGAGATACTGTGTAACGATTTGTGAGATTTTTGGACAGAATCTGGAGGAGTAATATAAAAAAATGTGTTTTACAAAAGTCGGCCTCCTGGTGGCGCTATAAAAGGCAGATGCGGAAAATGCAGGTCAAAGGTTTGTCCTTGGCCTCTAGGGAGTGTGCATGCAACGTTTCATGCAGATTGGTGCAGTTTTAGGTAATAAATGTGAAAAGCTGCCTCATGGTGGCGCTATAACAGGCCGTTCTGGAAAATGTGGGGCAGAGGTTCATCGTTGGCATCCAGGGAGTGTGTGTGCAAAGTTTGGCATCGGCCGGGTTAACGGTGCCGGAGATTAGCTGTACACAGACGGACGGACGGAAGGAAGGACGGACACACACACACACGGACGGACGGACACACACACACACGGACGGAGTGCAAAACATACTCTCTCCCCATGCCTTCGGCCTGGTGGAGACAAACATACTCTCTCCCCATGCCTTCGGCCTGGTGGAGACAAAAAGCGGGGGCGGGCCCCCATGACTATTATAAAAACATTTCGTCTCTGGGTGGAGCGACACAAACATGCTTGGCTTTTAGCTGAGCATTCCTATCCGTGACCATTGCAAACATAACAAGTGACATTAGGAGACTTATCTTTTGAGGGGGGAAAAAAAGACCATACTGTATGTGTTTCAATTAGCCAAAGTTGGAAAGAGAGAATCGAACGACGAAGGGACTTGCATTCCACAAGCTTCACCACATGAACCCTAGTGTAGGCCTACAGCAGCTCTGGTCCATAGCGTTAGGAGTAACGCTAATGGTACTTTCAACTTCCTGCACACGCATGAAAGACTGCACTGCCTGTCGACTGCTGCTGCTGCAAAAAAAATAACACTTTCGCTACTCGCCAATACAAAGACGCTTTTGTGGAGTCGAAAGCCTATACTTTCCCTAGTAGTGGACGCACTCTGAGCCCTCTGTGCATGTATTAAATGCACTTTTTGGCCATAACATTTCATATTTATATTTCACCGGAAAGAAAAATCTGGACACTGGGATCTGTAGAGGGCACAGAGTAACTAACTGATCCTTCCCATGGTGCCTGTGTGTAAAGTTTTAAAACTAGAAACCAAGTCTAAGTACAATACTTTTTATTTCACAAAAGAATTATCCCACGTTTTTTCCAACCCATTTTATCACACAATTGTCAATTATCCAATGTACTCCTGGGCTCCACACTTCCTCTGCCAACCTGGGGAGAGCAACGGACTGACCTCATGCTTCCTTCTATGCATGAGTCCAAGCCGCTTCTTTTCACCTGACAGCAGGGAGTTTCCCCGGTAGGACGTAGCACGTGGAAGGAACACGTTATTCCAACCAGTTCCTTTCCCCTCCATCAGGCCCCCCTGCTGGCCAGGGAGAGGCGGTATAGAGACCAGGATTACTGCATGTTTTTTTGTGAGGGTACCTACCCTAGGGCAGTGGTTCCCAAACGTTTTCATGTCAAGGACCCCCAAATGAACACTATTTAACACCATCAAGGACCCCTGGAGGTCCCCGGACCCCACTTTGGGAACCCTTGCCCTAGGGGACACGGGGAGAACATGCAAACTACAGTTAAGTACTTAGTTACTATCCACCACTGAGTGTGGCGAGAATGCTCTGTGCTGCAGACTCCTCTGTGTTTATGTAGCTCACAGAGTGTCAAGCATCCACCCGTTGTTTTAATTATGCATATTATACTCCTTCCCTGCATGTGCTACTTTTCTTTTCTGGGTTGGGCCTTCGCTTCGTGCACCGTTATGTAAGAGTGCCTGTGTGCGAGACTGCGAGTGCATGCCGGCTTACACACGTGCACGTACGCACATGCACGTGCACGCATGCACACTTTGAATTATTTCTCATGGCCTCACTCTGATAAGCCTTTGATGTTTAATTGCCTCCTACCATTAGGTTGCGCTGTGATCCTGGCGTATATATGCGCGCACACACACACACACACACACACACACACACACACACACACACACACACACACACACACACACACACACACACACACACACACACACACACACACCACCACCACCACCACCACCACCAAATTGACACTAATTAGCCCACGGACCCCCATTTGAAAATATATGCCAGGGACCCTCCATTAGAGAAGAATTGTATGGCTCTGATTCTCAACCATTTTAATTTCAAAGACCCAAAGTTTGACCTGCATTAGTCTACGGGCCCCTATTTAATGGCATTTCTATCTCTGGGACCCCAATGTATATTGTCAAAGTTAATTTGACTCTGAGAGTGTACAAAATGGAATCTGAAGGACCCCTAGAGGTCCCTGGACCCCACTTTGGGAACCACTGGTTTAAACATTGTAGGACGACGCAAGCCCAAATAAGCATTCTATACACTTTAGAGACATGCCCAAAAAACCCAAAACTACAACCTACCAATATTTGCAAGCAACTTTACAGGAAAACAAAGCCCAAAGTCGCTTAATATACAGTAATAAGCAGACATGGCAACAGTGGTGTGAATGTGATTTAGGAGCGGCGCTGCCTTGGCCTTGTGTCCTTGTCCTTGTTCTGATATTAGACCTGCAAGTAAAGCCTGATTTACACTGAACAAAAGCACATCTTCAAGCTCTCAACCCGACACTCTGTGAGCTTGTAGATCTGCATTTGTCGGTGCAACTAGCTAGGTATAAACCATGCAGGTGCACCGTGCAACTCACACACCATCGACACATCACTGTCTCTCACACACACACACACACACACACACACACACACACACACACACACACACACACACACACACACACACACACACACACACACACACACACACACACACACACACACACACACACACACACACGTACGTTATTTGACAGATGGTCAGGTTACTCTCAGTCAGTGTTTGTCGCACAGAGATGGAGTCAGAATCTAGGTCCAACTGTGGGCTTGTAGAAGATTGTAGGCAATTTGTTTGCCTACTGCAGTGGCAGAAAGGGTACTCGCATGTTTTTATTTAAGTAAAAGTACCAATACTGCAATGTTGAAGTACTCTGTTACAAGTAAAAGCACGGAATTCAAAATGTAATTAAGTAAAAGTACAAAAGTATTGACATCAAAATGTACTTAAAGGATGAAAAGTAAAAGTACTCACTATGCAGTATCTCCCATTTCAAGTTGCCTATACTATTTTGGGCATATATCACAGGATTATTGTTGTTTCAATACTCAAACATTCTAAATAGAAAAATAGCAAAGATTTCTCTTAACAGGTTATGATGCAATGCTACTTTGCTATTATTGTAGCATGTGTGTGTGTTTATGCAGCATCAGCATGCAAGTCAGTGAGCTAGAACATGTTAATTTTCATTCATTGCTGACGGCTCTGCATGAGAAAGCTATAGGCTGCGGTTTAATGAGTAGGCCTACCGTACTCTTTGACTTAACTAAAGTAAACACGCACGCACGTACGCACGCACGCACGCATGCACGCACACACACACATGCACGTATTTATGGATGTTAATCTGGGTCAGTGAGCTTAATGTAGCATACAAGAACATACACAGAACATCGTAATTTGACACGCAAGCATGTCAAATAAAATACTGACAATATAGACTTATAGAGGGTATGCGCATGCATAAAGTGAGTGGCAAATCGAGTGGCAAAGTGAGTTTAACGTTTAACGCCATTTAACGTTGTTTAATGCAATCAGATATAGGAAATCAGATAGGACTTTATTGTTTAGATGTATGGGCTGTCAAGGCCAGGAAGTTGTTTTTTGCCACTCAGTAGGCGTTCCTGCATAACGTCCAGGTATGATGATGATGTCACACGCATACCCTCTATTCACTTATAGTGTTAATCTCATACCCTCTATTCACTTATAGTGGTAATCTCATACCCTCTATTCACTTATAGTGGTAATCTCATACCCTCTATTCACTTATAGTGGTAATCTCATACCCTCTATTCACTTATAGTGGTAATCTCATACCCTCTATTCACTTATAGTGGTAATCTCACACCCTCTATTCACTTATAGTGGTAATCTCATACCCTCTATTCACTTATAGTGGTAATCTCATACCCTCTATTCACTTATAGTGGTAATCTCATACCCTCTATTCACTTATAGTGGTAATCCCATACCCTCTATTCACTTATAGTGGTAATCTCATACCCTCTATTCACTTATAGTGGTAATCTCATACCCTCTATTCACTTATAGTGGTAATCTCATACCCTCTATTCATTTATAGTGGTAATCTCATACCCTCTATTCACTTATAGTGGTAATCTCACACCCTCTATTCACTTATAGTGGTAATCTCATACCCTCTATTCACTTATAGTGGTAATCTCATACCCTCTATTCATTTATAGTGGTAATCTCATACCCTCTATTCACTTATAGTGGTAATCCCATACCCTCTATTCACTTATAGTGGTAATCTCATACCCTCTATTCACTTATAGTGGTAATCTCATACCCTCTATTCACTTATAGTGGTAATCTCATACCCTCTATTCATTTATAGTGGTAATCTCATACCCTCTATTCACTTATAGTGGTAATCTCATACCCTCTATTCACTCATACCCTCTATTCATTTATAGTGGTAATCTCATACCCTCTATTCACTTATAGTGGTAATCTCATACCCTCTATTCACTTATAGTGGTAATCTCTCTGAAGTTCCAGACTAATATATACAACTACACAGTGATATATCAGTCTGAAGTTCCAGACTAATATCTACAACTACACAGTGATATATCAGTCTGAAGTTCCAGACTAATATATACAACTACACAGTCATATATCAGTCTGAAGTTCCAGACTAATATATACAACTACACAGTCATATATCAGTCTGAAGTTCCAGACTAATATATACAACTACACAGTCATATATCAGTCTGAAGTTCCAGTGATATTAGTCTGGCCTTGCCAGGCTAGCTTTATCTCCACTGATCTACCGTAAGACAGAACACTTAAACAACTTGATTGATCATTCAAATAGACTCTGCTCTGGAAATGCATGCAGCCCACCCATCTGAGCAGTGGCCTGCACTTAACACTGTGTTGAGTCAACTTGGGTGGCCAGATGGGTGGGCCACAGATGCTTTCAAGTGGGTCCTCCTCTGATCCATAGGTAGAGAACTGGAGACATTGCCCGCTTGCGCACACGCGCGCAACGTGCATGCATGCATGCATGCGTGCGTGTGCACGTGGTCTATAAATCACATGGCATGTGTCTGCTTCCATCCACACGTGAGTCATACTGTACAGGCACATCATAACTGATGTTTGGATGCGTAATTAAAGGGTATATTCTCTAATCTAGTAGTTCAAAGCTATTGCCGACTCGTGTTTCGTTCGCCTTGTGAAATTGTGCGAGCATGTGTGTGTGGCTGCGTGCATGTGTGTCCGTGCATTTGTGACACGTTTAGGCCAGATCTCGGCTGATATGACCAGCAGCAACCATTTATATTTCTAGCATGTGTGTGTGGCTGCGTGCATGTGTGTCCGTGCATTTGTGACACGTTTAGGCCAGATCTCGGCTGATATGACCAGCAGCAACCATTTATATTTCTAATTTAATCATATGATGAGGGTATATGCGCTTGACATCATCATCACACCTGGATGTAATGTGGGAACGCCTACTTTCTGGCCTCAACACCCATTTTGGGGCGGGAACCCCTTTTAGTGTTTTAAGCATTATGTTATACTTTAATGCATTATGTTATACTTATATATTATGTTATATGCATTATGTAAGACTCTGGCCTTTAATGCATTATGTTATACTTTAGCTATTGAAAAATAGCAGATAAAAAAAAAATCTGATCTACATCAGAAAAATAGCGCATTTCCGGCCGATAGGTGTGAATGATTTTGCCGACGTGCTAATGGGGGACCATTTAAAACAAAGGCGGCTTGCATGCTTTAGTTTGCTACTAAACAGACATTTGCATGCACAAGGGCTGCCAAAGTAGGCTATCTTTTGTTGTTTTTCTTGTTTTTTCGCCCTCTCTCTTCGAAGTTAGACTGGGCCAGCTCTAAACGTTTGGGCCAACTGCGTGGCCCAATGGACCCTACGCCGGTGCTCCCCGTGTCCCCTAGGGAAGGTACCCTCACAAAAAACATGCAGTAATCCTGGTCTCTAAGCTGCCTCCCCCTGGCCAGCCGGGGCGCCTGATGGAGGGGAAAGGAACTGGTCTGAATCACGTGTTCCTTCCACATGCTACGTCCGACCGGGGAAACTCCCCGCTGTCAGGTGAAAAGAAGCAGCTTGTACTCCTCATGCATAGAAGGAAGCATGAGGTCAGTCCGCTGCCCCCCCCAGGTTGGCAGAGCAAGTGTAGCGCCCAGGATTTCATTAGATATTTGACACCGGGTGAAAAAATGTGTTGAAAAAAAAAGATTCATATAAATCCAAAATCTGTCCCATGTCTCTTTCAGAGAGAGAGAGAGAGAGAGAGAGAGAGAGAGAGAGCGAGCCAATCCTCTCCGGATTATTTCAACAGTCACTTCAAAGGAGAGCAATTATAATCCCACTTCATTGGTGTGTGTGGGGAAGGAACGCAGCGAGTGCATGTGACAGCCTTAAATGCACACACACACACACACGCACACACACGTATGCCAATGTTATAACAACCTACAAGCACGGATATTTTCAACTAGCCAATATGGGTTAAAGTGATTACAATGATCTTGGTGTTCTTTCTATCTAATAACACATTTAGTTTGGGACCCCCTGGAACCCCATCGGGCCCCCCCCACCCTGAGACCACTGCTCTGGGCCCGGTGGTGGAAAAAAGTTCTCACATTTTTTTCTTAAGTAAAAGTATCAATACTGCAATATAGAAATGCTCCGTTACAAGTAAGGCCTCACTCACACCTTTCGATCTAGCATACAACATTGATGCATGCTTGTTGTATGAATGTTGTGAGTGTCATGGCCGCCCCAATGCATTTCCAATGGAAGTCACATGGTTTGTAGTCCACATTTTGGACTACAAGCTGTTGTATGGCTTTCGGCTGTGTTTCGACTGCCCCCCTCCCCCTCATACAACACAAATGTTGAGTCAAACCATGTGACTCCCATTGGAAATGCATTGGGGCAAGATGTATCACACCCTTTGTATACAACAAGCATACATCAGTCTGTTGCGAAGGTGTGAGTGAGGCCTAAGTCTGGTGTTCATCTGTTCAATACTACTTGCTTAAAAGTACAAAAAGTATTGGCCTCAAAATGTAAGAAAAAAGTACTTGTGCAGTGTCCCATTTAAAGTTTTCAAATGTATAATAATCTTTTGAAAAGAGTTGATCTACAAGCTCACAATGTGGGCTGAAGTTGTTAATGTATGTTTTGTAATAATAATCAAAATCTACAAAGTAACTAGCAACTAAAGTTTTCAAATAAATGCAGTGGAGTAAAAGTACAATATTTGCCTAGTCTGGCATCTAGTGAAGTAGAAGTAAAAGTATTGGAAATTGGCGATACTCAAATACCTCAAAATGTTACTTACGTACAGTACTTAAGTAAATGCATGTACTGTACACCAATTACTTAAAGGGTAAGACACTTTCATACCTTATTATGGGCAAACTATTCCATTCCAGGAGTTAGTGTGTGTGTGTGTGTGTGTGTGTGTGTGTGTGTGTGTGTGTGTGTGTGTGTGTGTGTGTGTGTGTGTGTGTGTGTGTGTGTGTGTGTGTGTGTGTGTGTGTGTGTGTGTGTGTGTGTGTGGTGTAGTGCAATGAGTTATATAAAGGGATGATAGTTTCAGTGGCTGTACGACTAAAGTGTTTATTTTCCAAGAAGGGGCTTCATATTTTCCTCGAGGGATCGCAGAAGGAAAATAGCCTGACGATTTCCACAAACACAATCCCTACTGTGGGGATTTCATAAAGTCATATTAATATTCATGAAGCAGGAAGACTGCCAGTATCAGAGACGTTGCAAGGCTATTCATAACACTTTATTGTGTGCATGGCTTCTGAGAGAGAACACGGCTATGTGTGTGTATATACGGTATATCAATAGCATATTGATATGGTGATATGAGATACAACTAGACTAGATATCGTCTGGAATATTTGGGATATTGTAATAGGGTGATATGGTATAAAAGTCAGTGGTTCCCAAACTTTTTCATGTCCAAGACCCCCAACATGATACTCATTAGCCCGTGGACCCCCATTTGAAAACATCTGCCAAGGACCCCCAATAAGAGATCTGTATGGCTCTAGCAGTGATTTTCAACCATTTTCATTACAAGGGTCCCGCGGTTTGACCTGAATTAGGCTATGGTCCCCTGTTTAATGGCATTTATATCTCTGGGACCCCCAATGTATATTGTAAAATCACTGTTAATTTAACTCTGAGAGTGTACAAATGGAACTAACGGGTCCATTTGGTTCCATTTGTACACTCTCAGAGTTACAGACCCATAAGGGTCCATTTGGTTCCTATCTATCATTTAGTTGGGGACCCCCTGGAACTCCCTCAAGGACCCCTGGACCCCACTTTGGGAACCACTGGTATAAGTGTTGTCCTTTCCCAGGTTTAACCATTTATATTGTTTGTCATGTTTATTTCGAATATGCCAATAAAAACAGAAACAATTCTTTGCATTTTAGAATCCAAAGAAAAACAATTAAAATAAAATACATTAATTAAAATATAGCAAAAGACAAAAGGAATTCTAAGCATATCCGAAAAGGAGTGAGAAGAGGTAAAACGTATAAACTCCCACCCCTCTGTGCTTGTGAGCTTCATATTAAACTGCTCTTATCAAAATTATTCTCTTCAATTTATAAAGAACAAATAATATATGCATACGTACACATAGATACACATACGCATCCCATGTAAATATTATGCCCACATATAGACACAATACACATCCATTTCATACATATTATCAAAATACCTATTCTAAATATATAAACAAAAAATATATCCATATATATTCTGTAATAATATCATGAATTTTCCATTATTCTCCTCCCTGCATTTTGTAAATATTGTTTGTACAATGTTTTTAACTGATTGATGCTTGGACATTGCTTTAGTTCATCCCTCAAATTGTTCCACAGTGTTAAGCCCTACCACACAAGGGTCACCATGCAACTCCTTGGGTCCAAACGGTTGCAAGGAGTTAATGCTAAAACCGTCTCAATCCTTTGGTGTGGTTTGGGCCATTGAATTCCATGCGTTGAATCACTAGGGTCAACGTGGGTCAACGTGCAACAAGACATATCACACCGCAGGGACAACGCTAAAACCGTCTTGACCCTTTGGTGTGGTTAGGGCTTAACACCCATCATCGAAACACAAAAACCTTTCATTGTGGTATTTCTTTTTAATGTTTTAAAATTAAATTCTCCCCTCAAATTATAACCCCCCTCCCGATCCTGAAACAAATTCTGAATGTTTGCTGGTAAATTGTGGTTATTGACTTTGTACATATTGCTGTTTGATAAGATACTGTATCTGTGAGCAATTTTGACTGTAAGAATAGAGAATCTGTATGTTCCAGATAGCCTACCTTGTGAATGGTCCTTAATGCTCTTTTTTGTAGAATGACTAGTGACTGAAATAATTATAATTTTTTTTTATAGTTATTGCCCCAAACCTCAGCACAATATTGAAAATGTGGCAAGACTAAGGAACAGTATAGAGTGTAGTGTGTGTGTGCATATGAACATGATGCATGCTAATATTCAAAAGAAATCATGTACATAACCTTTTCAGCAAAAGTAGCAGATCTACAAGTTTGACAAAACAGGTTGCTTCGTGCCAAATTTCGAGCTTGTGGACCTGCTATACTTTGATGCTTTTGTTTGATGCTGTGGTATGTCCAAGGGCGTTAATTTACACAAAAAAAACACAAACATGAAAAGTTTGAATATGGAGATAAGTGGTTTCTGCCCGACAGCAGTTTTATGCTATAGGTTTTTGATTTGTTTCTTTCCTGCTCTCACTCAACCTCTATCCTCTGTCTTGTCACGAATGCTATAAAATGAAGGAGTAAATACGGATTACTATTTAACCCATTTAGACCGGGGGATGATTCTACAAATTTATTTTGAATCATGACAGTTTTCTGAAAAACCCATCTTTCCATGTCAGTCGTTCTCAAACAGTTTCATGTCGAGGACACCCAAAATGTAATTGGTCGCCGACCCCCTTCTGAAAATATGTTGTTCCAGGGACCCCCCAGAAGCAAAGATTTTAGTTAAGCACGGGAGTGCAATAACAATAGCCTGCTTGCCTATACTAGGCAACCACATTAATACAATCTGATTTCGTCTTCCATCACTGCATGCAGATTGTGTTTGTGGACAAAGCAGTGAATGAGCATTGAGTTGCTCCCCTCTCATTAAACTATTATTAACGTATTGAATAATGTAAATGCATTTCCCACAAGCCTTGTACTCTAGAAAAGCCGCTCAAGTATAACTAAGTAACTCTAATTGGGAGCATGAAAAAGCTGTCAATGTATCCTGATTATTCTACAGGGCCCAAAGAAGAAGAATGCTGCTATTCAAAGACGCCACATTGTTTTTGCTCCGATCCATTGTGAACGCATTTCGTGCTTCATTGTTCATTCATCGGCTACATACTGTAGCGACAATTCATCCATTTGGTAAATGAACCGTATACAAAAATATACAAAATGCGTTCAGAAATGTTGTCTATACATGTCACATGGTAAAGATCATTAGTCAGTGAGTGGTGGGCATGTCCCCAACAACAAGATGCTGTACTCTGTCGTCGACCCTAAGCCATTCCTGCCTGTCAAAGTGGGCAGGGTTCGGGGAGAGAGGCCAAGTAGAAGCCTGACCACCCCTTTTGGTGTTTTAAAGCATTATGTTATACTTTAGCTATTGAAAAATAGCAGATCTACAAGCTTGTAGATCTGCTATTTTTTGTGGCACAAATCTTTGAATATATATTTCAGAGTGAATGTTTTAACTCAAATCTTTGCTTCTGGGGGGGTTACTGGAACAACATATTTTCAGATGGGGGTCGGCGGCCAAATACATATAATTCTGGGGATCCTTGACATGAAATAGTTTGAGAACCACTGACATAGAAACCTAGGTTTTTCGAAAACTGTCAGGATTTAGAAGACATTTGTAGAATCGACCTCAGGTCTAAATGGGTTAGGTTGCTGTTAAATGCCTTGATATCATAGTCGACCATATACAGTAGGCCTAATATTGCGCATAATTTTGTTATTAACACCTGAGGGCCCGGACCTATTTAAACCATTAATAAAATGTGCCCATCATTTATAGCGCCCGGACCACTTTTACCGGGGCACCGGAAGTTGTTGTGAATGTCTGTGTAGCAGCTAACAATAGCCACACCACTCTAGAGTCGATCGACAACAACGGGAGGTAAGAATAAATCTATCGCGACTGGACAGCGGAGGGCCGTCTAACACAGGATCTTTTTTCAGAATTAGACGGGATGATTTAGATCGCGAGTTATGAACGTTTTAAGATTTTCGTTTTCGTCCGCTAAACAGGCAGGGAACATTTTCGATGACGTGTCACTGTGCAACACCGAGGATTGGGCAACAAGCGCTCCTAGGCTGTGGAGCGATGCGATCGGTTTTGATATCATTAATCTCCGTCCCATTTATCAATCTCCGTCTGGGGCACTTGACCATGAACTTGAACTTGACTGTGATCTCCGTCTGGGGCCTCTAAAATGTTAAAACCCTCTGGCGTCTCACCTTTTTACAAGGGATATTCCAACTATTTTAAAATAGTTCAACTAGATCTACATTGACATGTTGTGAGCTTGTAGATCGGCTAGTTGAACTATTTTAAAAAGGTTTTTCAAAATAGTAAAAAATGGCATAAGTTTAGGGATAAGGGGTAAGGGGTGGCGCAAGATATAGCCATACATGTATGATATACATGATGATGTACGATGATAAGAGTGCCCCTCACTTCACACGGGTGTGATTTGTTTTTAAGAGATACTATTCAAAAGCCCCCCCCTGCCCTGGGACCCAAAGCTCATGTGATGTGACGCACTGTGAGCTTGTAGATCTGCCATTTCTGAAAAAAACTAAACACTGATATAGAACAGTGTTCATTTTGTCGACGAAAATTAACAAGAAAAAAGGGCTTCTAAATCCTAACAGGGGAACTAGTGAAGAGGTCCAAGTCAAACACAGTTACACACTATCCCTTTTAAGATCAATACAGCCATCATCAGACTGGATAACATTTTCGCAGACGAGAACAAGCAGTTTGGAAGAGGAAAGAGGTGTTTTGTCCTCATTTCACCACGACTGACCCGAGGTGCGAAGTCTCCGTATCTGATCGGCGGCAGTCTGCCAGTCGGCCTGCCGTCTGTGTGGCCGTTTTCTCTTCTCCCCCCGTAACCCTGGCCTGGCTCGCCATGGCGGCAACAGCGGCTGGAAAGTACTACTAAGACTAGAAAAAGTGCCCCTCGGGGCACAGGTCTCCACCAGGGCAGGTCAGGTTGTGGCCTCCTGGTGGCGCTATAATAGGCCAATGTGAAAAGGGTGCCATTTCTTCATACGCCTTTGATGGCAATTGGATGATTTGAGGCATTTTGTTCCAAAAATGTGTTTTGCAAAAATCAACCTGTTGGTGGCGCTATAACAGGCCAATGTGAAAAGGGTGGGATATATTCCTCAGCCTAGTAAGAAAATGTGTGAAAGATTTCACGTAAATTGCATGCTGCGTTCATGATTTGAGGCTTTTGTTCAAAACGGGGCAATCTTGCAAACTGTGAAAGCCAATTATAGCCAATTAGGATGGAATATGAAATATCGGACAGATCCGACTTGAGCACATGACCATAGAGATACTGTGTAACGATTTGTGAGATTTTTGGACAGAATCTGGAGGAGTAATATCAAAAAATGTGTTTTACAAAAGTCGGCCTCCTGGTGGCGCTATAAAAGGCAGATGCGGAAAATGCAGGTCAAAGGTTTATCCTTGGCCTCTAGGGAGTGTGCATGGAACGTTTCACGCAGATCGGTGCAGTTTTAGGTAAAAAATGTGAAAAGCTGCCTCATGGTGGCGCTATAACAGGCCGTTCTGGAAAATGTGGGGCAGAGGTTCATCGTTGGCATCCAGGGAGTGTGTGTGCAAAGTTTGGCATCGACAAGGTTAACGGTGCCGGAGATTAGCTGTTCACAGACGGACGGAAGGACGGAAGGACGGACACACACACGGACGGAGTGCAAAACATACTCTCTCCCCATGCCTTCGGCCTGGTGGAGACAACTAGGGTTGACTCTTGACTGGTTGTCTGGAACCAAGAGACGTCTGAGCCGACTGGTTCACAAGGTGGTTCAATCTAACTCGATATAGCAGAGGTTGAAATGGTACATGGGGAAAGTGTATATCTATTTTGCGTCCGAGCATAGACGTGGTAACGCCCCACCTGCCTCTGATTGGCCTACCGACACTGCCCGTCTTGACTGTAGAAGAGGCAAACTAATATTGTTTACGCCATTTGCTTTGATTGAATAATTGATTGAACACACTTGTACGTTGTACTATGATTTGATTTGGGTGTGTTCTAAATTCTGTACGTTGGCTTAAATGCTCACGATCACGAAGTCCGTTATATCCATATTTGGAGTACCACCAGGTCAGCCGTGCCCGAATACAGAGTCCCCAGATGTCTGTTTCGAGAGATATAGTTTTGATTTTAGTGACGAGGTGTAGTGAACCACGAGACGCAAGCATGGTCAAAATGACATTGAATTGAGGGCTCCAGCAATAGAGTCCTCAGTGCACTCGATAAAAGTGCTCGTTACCTGTTGTTACCCGTTTTACACAGGGTTTAAGTGGTTCAACCCTAGTCATGGGAGGCAGACACTGACGCGATGCATCATGTGCAAGTCACATGATGCAACCCTGTGTGAGAGAGAGAGAGAGAGGGAGGGGACTGCTGGAGTTGGTTTGGTTCAGTCGTCCATCAGAGTCCCCCCTGTCGGACCCCCACCATGCCTGTTCGTGTTCGGGGTTTTCACACTGCTGCTGGGGCATAGCCTGCCCTAGAAGACATGCACAAAAAAAAGAATATATATTAAACTAGAAAAAGTGCCCTTCTGGGCACAGGTCTCCACCAGGAGGATAGGAGTGTGTGTGATGTTTGGCAAAATGTTTAGGAGTAATATAAACATGTTTTTTTGTTTCTTGCAACAATTTTCTTTCATTTTGTTGAGGAAATGCAGAGCCAGATCACTCATAGCATCTCTGAGGATAGAATTCTGGATGAGCAGGACATGTGCAGCATTTTGTACAAAACGGGCTACTCCTGAAAACTTTGGAAGGCAATCTTAGCTAATCAGTGTAGAATCTGAGAAATCCAACAGGCTCGTCTTGATCACATGACTACAGAGATCATGTGTACCGATTTGTGAGATTTGGATGAAATCTGTGCGACTAACATAAACAATGTGTTTTGCAGAAATCGGCCTCATGGTGGTGCTATAACCGGCAGATGTGGAGGGATGCAGGGAAAATGTTTTTCCATGGCCTCTAGGGAGTGCGCATACATAAGTTGTATACAGATCGATGCAGTTATAGGTCAAAACAGGAAATGGCCTGTTATAGCGCCACCTGCTGATTTGGGAAATAAATAGTGGCATGTCGTCCTCGGCCTAGTGGAAATGTGCGTGTATAATTTCATGGAAATTGGACACTGTGTTTGTGATTTGTTGCATTTTGTTCGAAACGGACCAATCATGTGAGCTTTGGAAGGCAATCTTAGCCAATCAGGATGGAAGATGGGAAATTGTGCAGATCTGTGTTGATCACATGACTATGGAGATAGTGTATACCGAATTGTGTGATGTATGGATAAAATGTGTACGAGTTATCTACAGAAATGTGTTTTGCCTAAATCGGCCTCATGGTGGCGCTATAACAGGCCGTTGAGGAATATTTGTGGCAGAGGTTCGTCGTTGGCATCCAGGGAGTGTGTGTGCAAAGTTTGGCATGGATCGGGCCAACGGTGCCGGAGATTAGCTGATAACGGACGGACGGAAGGACGGATGGAAGGACGGATGGAAGGACACACGGAGTGCAAAACATACTCTCTCCCCATGCCTTCGGCCTGGTGGAGACAATAAATAAATAATCATATCTGCTACTGCACAGTTCAATCTTTCTGCAAGAACGTCATACTGCATAATCAAATAATTGGAAAGCAAAGTGAATATACACAGAGTTGCATTATTGTCCATTTGCAACTCAGAGAGTGCACTAAAACATATGTCTTTATACATGAGCACAGAGGATTTGAGTGTGTGCAGCTGCAGTCTGCAGAGGGCTTTCCGTGTGACGAAGAAAGAGATGCAGTGTTACGTTATATGAACTTTACTGGCTGCCACGGGCAAGGACTGCTTTTTAGACTTCACACGTGTGTGCCTGTAGGCAGATTTCTGTGAGCAGCTAAAACCAGTGGTGGGAAAAAAGTACTCAAATGGACCACTTCACCACTTTTCAACCTATCTTCATATAATTGGTCCTTGCTAATGTTCATGATGAAATAGCACAATTGTTTTCTACTCGGTCTGTGAGGTAGATTTTTTTTATATCTAAAAATATATTTATTTAGAATTTTATTGAGATCATGAGAACGATCGCTTCCATTTTTGCATTGCAACTTTTCAGGAATAGAAAGCATGCAGTTTATATTAGCTTGGATTTCCCATCGATGATGTCACTGGTAGACGTGTTTCTGAACTGCCCACATCCCTCCTATGAGACACAGACTGAGTAGGAAAACAAGTGTGCTATTTTATCATGATTATTAGTGGGGACCAATTATATGAAGATAGATAGGTTGAAAAGTGGTGAAGTGGTCCTTTTAAGGCAGTGGTTCCCAAACTGTGGTGTGTGCACTGTGCACCCTGTGCGCGAGGGCCTTCTAGGGGGTGCGTGGTATGAAAAGGCTAATGGTGGTGCTATGGTTTTATTTTAAATATATTAATAACATATTATGCCAATATATGGCAAGCATATGCACAATATAGCCTATGCTGCATATATATGTCATATTCAGGTTCATATATGTGGATATATATAGGAAATATATGTCTCTATATAGCTTATGCAATTTTTATTTCCATGTGGGGGGGGTGCGTCAGCTAGGTCGGGAGGTAACAGGGGGTGCATGGCCCAAAAAGTTTGTTTTAAGGTATCAATACCGCAATATATACATTTTGAATACCGGACCTTTACTTACGTGTTCTATTATAGAAATACTATTAAGTAAAGGTCCGGTATTCAAAATGTACTTGAGTAACAGTACAAAAGCATTGGCATCAAAATGTGCTTTAAATACCAAAGTATCAAAAGTAAAAGTATTCATTGTGCAGAATGTTCCCATTTCAAGTTTTGTCGCCCATGCAGCCCCAATATATTATATCCACAACGAAACAATGTAAACGGAGGAGCATTGGAACAGCAGCTGCATGCTGCCTGGCTGCCACACCTCGACGTGACTTGCAGAGATTTGAGGCCCCCGAGGCGATCCATCGGAAGGTAATTGATCCCAACCTGCCGTCGACTAGTGAGGTCAGCGAGGCGTGAGGAGGCGGGCAGGCAGACAGACAGACAGACAGACAGACGCATGCTGCCTGGCTGCCACACCTCGACGTGACTGGCAGAGAGGCTATCCCCGAGGCTATCCATCGGAAGGTAATTGATCCCAACCTGCCGTCAACTAGTGAGGTCAGCGAGGCGGACAGACAGACAGACAGACAGACAGACAGACAGACAGACAGACAGACAGACAGATGCCGGTCTAATGTGATGTGAAGAGAGAGGACCCCGTATTGTGTTTCCAATCCACAGACAGGTTATGATATGAGCCAACACGATATGGAGACCTGACCACCAGACCAGAGAGGTGGGATGTTCTCTCCCTATAACACAGTGGTTCCCAAAGTGGGGTCCGGGGAGCCCCAGGGGTCCTTGAGGGAGTTCCAGGGGGTCCCCATGCTGCTAAATGATAGTTTGGAACCAAATGGATCCTTATGAGTCTGTGGTTCCGTTTGTACACTCTCAGAGTTAAATTAACATTGATTTTACAATATAAATTGGGGGTCCCAGAAATAGAACAAATTCAAGATGATTCATTTTTGATTATTTTTCTTAGCCAACATATAAATGGATAAAGTGGTTCAAATGATTGTGATGCTGTATTAACTAATTTTGCTGCAGGGACCCCCTGGAAGTCGGGAAACCCCTCAAGCACCCCCACTTGGTCCCAGCTCCTTCCCCCCTAGCCGCAATTTGCAACTCTATATTTTTTTACAATGGGATGAATCTAGAGTTGCAATACCCTCCATTGACTCCCCACTCATCATATTGCGTTAGCGATCTTCTGGTCTTAAACGACGTTAAACTCACCAACATTGCAGCTGTAGCTGGAGAGCGCTTGTTTAATAGAATAGAAGACACCCAAAGAAGAGGCCGACGCAGCGCGACGCCCCGTCACGCACGGCCTTCTATTAAACAAGCGCTCTCCCACACGTCTTGTTTTACGGTAGGTTGAATATTACGGCAGGAATATCACTTGTGGAATATTTTGGACAGAAAGTAGCTCATAACATGTCTACGGTGGATTTTTATGAAAAACAAGCTCGGCAGATTGAAAGAGGATAATTCAAGCTTGGACTACAGCTGCAAACGCAATATGATGAGTGGGGAGTCAATGGAGGGTATTGCAACTCTAGATTCATCCCATTGTAAAAAAATATAGAGTTGCAAATTGCGGCTACTCCCCCCCCCCAAACCCCCCCCCCCCTTTATAATTTATTTGCTGAGAATATCTGATTTATAAGCTAGGGCTTGTAAATCAATAATGTCAAGACATACTGTAATATCTATGAGAGACTAATTTCGAGCTTAGGTTATGGTTATGACAAGTGGCAGCGGTGGCCGAACGGATAGCGGAGCGGTCTTGATACCGGAAGGTCACCAGTTCGAATCAGCTGTCCGACACGTTAAAATTACCACCGCTGAAGTGCCCTTGAACAAGGCATTGAACCACTACCATGAAATGTTCTATGAGCAGGGCCTGGCTGGAAACAAGTTCTTGAGCTTAGCCCAGCTACCCTGGGTAAATATAGTAATCATTTCATTTCATTTCACAAAAGTGTTTTCCTGGCTTTAACTGCTCAAACATAGTTTGTATAGAAGTTTGCAGCACGGTGTGAGTGACAGTTTGTGAGATTGTAGATCAGCTAATTAAGTCCATGCATGCTGGGCTCACTTTAAAGTAAACCGTCGGCTGTGGAAAGCCCCCCTGCCCTGCTGCGTGGAGCCCCCTGCCCCCCAGCCGGCTGCCTCCCTTCACTTCTCTGCTCTTGTCTGTGTGGATCAGCAGCCAGCACCGCCGCGACGGACGACAGGCAGTCAGGCAGCAGCACACAGGCAGGGAGCACACACGACACGCATTTACGCGCGCGCACATACGCACACTCCGTTTCCCCAGTGTGTGCTGGAGGAACGCCGTATGCAGACAGTCAGTCAGTCCGCTTGTGGAGCTCGGTGTCTTCCAGACCAGACCAGACGCGTCCTATCGGCGTGATTTTTGGAAGAAGGAAGAAACAGAGGAAAATAAACTAGCCTTGAAGAAGTGAAGCGCTAGCTGTGGGCCGGGCCAGTGGGAACAAGTTGTGCAAAAAAAGAAGAAGACGATAATAGATTCAAACAAGTTGCAAAGTGAGAGGAGGAATATTAAGGCGACCGAAGAAACACGGATTCACACTGGGAAATAACTGCTCAACACGTTTGTGTATATTAAAAAGGAACATTTTGTGCAAGCCAAGGCAAGGTGAGTCTTCTCTTTGATATAACAGTGAGTAACCTCGTGTTCTTGTTGTTTTTAGTGAGCGTTGTGCCAGATTAACCTATAATTTGATTAGCCTTAAAGCCTATTTATGAACTCAAAGCCAGTAGGAAATATCACTGCGAAACGACCATCATTCAACTTTTATTTAAGTGAGCCAAACCACTCACATGCGTGACTTGTTTACATAGAGCTAGTAGACTGCCATACTACAAGTAAGACGCGCGAACGCGGGAAGCGAACGCAGCTCGTAAATTGCAAAAACAACAATTAGAATAAATTACGTAATTTTGTAAGGTTTTTTTTAAGTTCTTTTTTTGTGTTTAAGTTTTTTTCTTAAGTTAAGTTTTTTTTAAGTTTTTCTTTCCTTTTAAAGTTTTTCCTTTTTAAGTTTTTTTTTAAGTTAAGTTTTTTTTTAAGTTAAGTTTTTTTTTAAGTTTTTCTTTCCTTTTAAAGTTTTTCCTTTTTAAGTTTTTTTTTAAGTTAAGTTTTTTTTTAAGTTAAGTTTTTTTTTAAGTTTTTCTTTCCTTTTAAAGTTTTTCGTTTTTAAGTTTTTTTTTTAAGTTAAGTTTTTTTTAAGTTAAGTTTTTTGTGTGTGTGCGTTTTTCCTTTTTAAGTTTTTTTTTTAAGTTGTTTTTTTTTAAGTTAAGTTTTTTTTAAGTTAAGTTTTGTGTGTGTGTGCGTTTTTCCTTTTAAGTTTTTTTTTAAGTTAAGTTTTGTTTTAAGTTAAGTTTTTTTTTAAGTTAAGTTTTTTGTGTGTGCGTGCGTGCGTGCGTGCGTGTGTGTGTGTGCGTGCATGTGTGTGTGTGTGTGTTTTTGTGTGTGATACAGCTGCGCCCTCTGGTGGTGGGCGGGTGGTGTTACAGCGTGACACACACACAGACACACACACAGACACACACACACACAGACGTGATCTGCTGGGTCTCATAGTAAATGCTCACTGCGTTCGCAACAAAATACATCGTGTGCGCGTGTGCGTACGTGCAAAATTGTATTTCCAAATACTTTGGAAGGATATATTTCTTTGTATACATGATTCAGCAGCTGTCTGTCGCTCATATTTATGTCTAGTTGGGTTCGGGCTTGTAGGCGCGCGTGCGTGCGTCCTGTTTCTGTGTGGGGGATGCTGCATGCTCCCCCACGTCTCAAACATTTCATGACTGTACTGTACTGTACTGTTAGTTCTGGTCCATAGCCTAAGTTCTTAAGGATATGGACAAGAGCTATATTGTACTGTAGGCTACTGTACTGTACTGTACTGTACTGTACTGTACTGTACTGTACACTGCTGCAGTGGTTCCGAAACTTTTTTGTCAGGCACCCCTTTAAATAACTTGTTTCTGTTTTCATCCACGGCACCCCTGATTTACACTGTTATTTTTTTTGTTTAGTTTTTTGAGGGGTGCTAGCCCCACCTATGACCAGCATTGAGTGGCTGTTTGCGTATTACACAAACAGTGAGGACGCAAATTGTGATTGGTCGGCGTGATTGGTTGGGAGATGTGCCATTGGTTGAGAATGAGATAAAAGTAGCTCTCAAGTAAAAATCACACCTGTGTGAATGGAGTGGTGCAACTCCGTGTGGGGGTCCCCGGTGGGTCCCCGGAACTTCCAGACCCACAGGAACACACCCAGGGTGTCAGCCCGGTTCCGGCGAGCCGCCCGCGTCCGAAACGGTCGAGAAATGACAGAGTTACTGTGTGGGGGAATTAGCATTTTGCAGACATCTCTCTCTCTCTCTCTGTAATTAGCAAGCAACAGTGCAACACTATCTCTCTCTCTCTGTTTCTAGCACAACAGCGCCACTTTTGCCCCTACTGGTACTCTAAACATAGGGACAGACAGAGGGACAGACAGGTACATGGACATAGGGACATTGCTGTTATGTGTGGACACCCCTGGTCTAAGTGGTTAAATACTGAAGTGATATATTGATCGATTCCAAATGTGATCAAAGTATTCTGGGCCTGCCTGGACTTGCGTGGCACAAGTCCACCCTAGGGTGCCACGGCACCCACTTTAAGAGGTATCGGGTACCGTCGCCCATAATCCATCTCGCCCTCGTTTTTTTCCCGCCGACCGCGGCGGTTCTTGTATTCTTTATTTTGTTTTACTGAGAATAAGGTTAGAAATAAGTTGAGGGTTAGGCGTAGTTTTACTCTGGTTAAGTTTATGAATAGGGTTAGGTTTTGGCACCGTTTTACTGAGGTTAAGGTTAGGAATAAGGTTAGGTTTAACCGTTTGAGCATAATTTACTTAATAGGTTACTTTAGGAATACCAGGCTGAGCACAGTGAGCAGTTCCGCTGGATGTACGCCGGGCACAAGTTGGTAAGAGGGCGACTTTGTTGGCATTCCTTTGGGAACCCCTGCTGTACTGTAGGACAGTGGTTGGTTAGTTATAGTTAGTTTCATTTATTGTCCACGTGTGGAAATTTGTTTTCGGTCTCAACAACAGTAAAAAACAAACGGCAACAGCAACAACACTTACACAATTATCTTCATGGCAAAAATGCAGGACAACAGTGGCAAATACATTAAAAAAATCTAGCGAGACATGATATTATTTAGTGCCTTAATGGCATTAGGAATGAAGGAATTTTTAAAGATGTTATGGTTAGCGTTCTCAAACCTTTTCATGTCAAGAACCCCCTCATTAGCCCACATTAGGAATTATATGCCAATGACCCCAATACGAGAAGATTTTCACGGCTCTAGCAGTGATTCTCAACCATTTTAATTTCAAGGACTCCCAGGTTTGACCTGAATTGGGCTACGGTCCCCCCATTTAATGGCATTTCTATCTCTGGGACCCTAAAATCAAAGTTAATTTAACTGTGTTACAAATGGAACCAACATTTGTACACTCTGAGTTACGGACCCATAAGGGTCCATTTGGTTCCTATTCCTAACTATCCATTTAGCTGGGGACCCCCTGGAACTCACTCAAGGACCCCTGGGGGGGGGGGGGGGGGGTCCCTGGACCCGACTTTGGGAACCACTGCTGTGGGCTACTGTAGTGAAGTGGACATGCTGGCGGTCTGTCTGTCTGACGCAACAATACATAACCCAACCATGTGTAGTGAAGTGGACATGGAAGAAATACTGTATGTACCCTCCTCACCACCACCATCCTCTAACCTCGCATCTCTGTGCAAATAAACAACATCTGGACGTATGCGCAGCTCTGGGACCTTGGGAACGCGCGCACGGCACACACGCACGCACAGTCAACACATGTGTGCAGTACACACACACACACACACACACACACACACAGACAGATGTTTCGTATCGTACTAGTCACATATCACGTCTCTGGTTTTCGGTATATTTTGTACATGCACACGCACATATTTTAGCCTACTGCATATCTTCATTTATGTCTAGACTAGATATTAGTACCCACCATTTTTATTCTTTATTCATGTTGGAGGCAGTGGTTCAGGTACCCCTTATCCCCCAGCTGGCGGGAGGCAGAAAGGATAGCCCAAAACCGTGTTGGATGGAGGAGAGTCGTAGATGGCCTATGCTCCACTGGGAGCGACGGGCCTAAGTAAGTAAGTTATCCCCTGTATCCAGTGACTGGATGGGAACCGCAAGGTTCCTAGTTTGAACCCGGGCTCCCCCAGAGTTAGTGTGGAAGTGTCCTTGAGCAAGACTCTGAACCCCCTAATCGCTCCCGATGTGCAGGTTGGTGCCTTTCCACTGTCCTCTGTCATCGGTGTATGAATGTGTGTGATGTGCGTGAATGGGTGAATGTAAATGCACAATCTCAGTAAAGCACCTTGTTGCTTGTATATTCTACTTCATTGTGATTTCATTGTTTGGTCCATTTGAGTCACGCGTTTCGAAGGCCTTTCCCTCAAACAGAGTGTTGAGTGGTCAGATGGGTGGACTGCAGGGTGGACACTTTTGAGATGCTCAAGTGGGCAAGAGGAGGAGGGGTCAGTCAGTCGAGCCTGGGGTGGGAGGGGTGGACAGAGCTGTGGTTAGTAGATGGGGTCAGTCGAGCCTGGGGTGGGAGGGGTGGACAGGGCTGTGGTTAGTAGATGGGGTCAAGGGAGCCTGGGGTGGGAGGGGTGGACAGAGCTGTGGTTAGTAGATGGGGTCAAGGGAGTCTGGGGTGGGAGGGGTGGACAGAGCTGTGGTTAGTAGAGGGGTCAGTCAGGGGAGCCTGGGGTGGGAGGGGTGGACAGAGCCGTGGTCAGTAGAGGGGGTCAAGGGAGCGTGGGGTGGGAGGGGGACACACCAGGGCTGTGGTTACTATGGGGTCAAGGGAGCCTGCGATGGGAGGGGTGGACAGGGCTGTGTCCTCTCGCTAAACCACGCTATCTGTCAGAGCAGTTAAAGAGCTAGAGGAGCTCGGAGCATGTAGGACTAGAGACCATTCTTATGTCACATGGCCCCAGGAAGGGGGGGTGTGTGTGTGTGTGTGTGTGTGTGTGTGTGTGTGTGTGTGTGTGTGTGTGTGTGTGGGGGGGGGGGGGGTCATCAACATGTGTGAGTCAGCCAACATGCATGACCAAGGTCACGGCCGGTGTGCTTTTGATCACATGCATGCAGCATCTTACACTACGTGTGTGTAACTGTGTGCGTGAATGATGTGTGACCGAGCCAACAACATGTTAGCAGCAGTCAGATGGTAGATGGAGAGCGCAGGGCCGGATTGGCCCTTCGTGGTGCCGGCGGGCTTACACGCCCGTGGAGATATACCACGTTTTGTGTTTTGTGTGAGCACGGGGTGGATGGACCCCAGATTGGATTAAATGGAGTTGTCTTGTACCCCCCCTCTCTCTCCCTCTCTCTCTCTCTCTCTGGTAGCAGGCAGCTATTTATGTATAAAGATGACCCTAATTATTACACATGCACACGTGCGGTCATGAGCATCTGCACAGTGCATGCGTTACGGTTACATAAGACCTCCACATGTTCTAGCGCAGCCTGGCACCATCATGACTTTTCAATATATATATAAATAACTGATTAACAACATAATTGTGTTTTTGGCGTTGCACATATATGAATACAATCGCATTGCCTGGAGCGAGTCTGGCAGACCTGGGGAAGAGCGGTGGTTTGCTCTTCACCACGGCTCACTGACGTCGTCATGTTGTAGTTTTCAATGTTAGCGGTGGTCACCTTTATCACCTAAAACTGGAGTATGAATAGGCCTTGAGGACCCCCTGTTGAAGACCCCAGACATAGAGTGTCAACTTTGTCACTGTGATGATGAGGACGATGATGTTGGCTACTGGATGTAATTCAACGTGTGGCGGGATAACACTTTAGTTTAAAGATGGAGTGCCATGACTTTTTTTCCACCCTAAAACGTGATCATCAGGTATTATTATAATATAAGGAGGAAGAACTTTTTACAAAAAGTGTACAGTATTTGTTAAAATCATGCTTTTATGTGGACACGCCCACCAGTTCATTAAGTATGCCTGGTTTGCCAGATGGGTGGTGATCCACCTGAACTGAAGCCACACCCACAGCTGTAGTTGTATGATAAAGGGGGAGGGGTTAGGGGAGGGGCTGATAGTGTGATGTCACTATATTACTGTTTATTTCATTGGCCCGTTTGACTGTCAAGGGTTCAGCCTGCGTCATTGTGTCTACGGCGTGCGGTACCAGCATTCAAATCTGAGGGGGGTAAAAAATGTCTCACTTTCTTTGGCCCCTGGTCGTGGAACGACCTGCAGTCCAGACTATAATTGGCCTAGTGTACCATTTTGGAGATTTGTTGTATATATTGAAGGTACTTTGAGGTGTATCATGGATGTATTATCAGCTGTTCTATAATTTGACATGTACGACGTAGCATTGAAGTGTAATTTTGTTTCTGCCTCTTGGCCAGTTCCCACTTGTAAATAAAGGTTAAATATAAAAAAAGGTGAAAGGCAGTGAGTGCAGCGGATGCTTGGTATTGCTTTTTTGTGTGCGCATGTGTGTCCACGTTTAGAGACAGTCCATGGGGGCATTTGAATTCCACAGAGGCAGTCGAAGCACTCAGAGAAGCTGAGCAGAGATGCTTTTCATGGGGTCATGTTTCCCTTCCCTCATCTCATGTGCAGTATGAAGTTTCATAGCAGATCAGCGTTACCTGTTGTACGATAATTAGCGTATTTGTACGATCATTTTGCCCAAGTTCTGTACGACGTACGATCAATAATTCACAAAGAAAATGTATCACCATATCACAAAAACGTGTGTGAATTTACTAAATTCCCTGTCTGCTGATTTGAGATCCGGTTTGGCTTTTCAAAATAAATCAGGAAATCAGTAAATCTGACCCTAGATAATAACATGGAGGCATTAAAATTAAAAACACCGTTCGCATCTTTCCAGTCCTGTTTTAGGCTTTTATTTCTGTAAGGTCCAAGAAGTTGCCTGCTTCCACGAAGCAATACGAATTAATTATGTGATATGTTTTTGTCTCAAACAAGGTTGTTTCTTACAAAAAACAAGACAAAAAAAACTTTAATACTAAATCTTTAACTTGAATTAAATTACATATATACACACACGTGTGATTTATCTTTTTTGGCTGTATACGATAGTTTTCTTTCAAATATGATATTTATAAGACTCTGGTACGATAATTCAACATTTCCCATCTGGCAACACTGTAGCACAGTGGTCTTCAACCCTTTTCATATCAAGGCCCATTATTTATTTGCTTTCATTGTACGCTCTCAAGAGTTAAAGATCTAGGGTCCATTTGTTTACCAACTGGAACCCCCTCAAGGACCACTGGTGGTCCCCGGACCACTGGTTGAAAACCACTGATGCAAGCCTGGCTCCTTGGTGAGAACTAGTATGTTCTGACACTTGATTGTTCTGCGTTGTTGTCTTTCTTTGGCTTCATGAATGCATACCGGTACACATGCAGATGTTTAATCCCTGTTGCATTTAGCAACTTTTGATTTAGTTTTAGTCAGTACTAGTCTTTAGAATAAAATTCCATTTAGTTTTAGACACATTTTAGTCATCAGCCAAGATGTTTCAGTTGTGAGAGTGTAGTTTTAGTTGACTTAGTTGACTGGAGCGGCAGTGGATCAGTGGTAGAGTGGCCGCTTTGCAACCGGAAGGTTCCCAGTTTGATCCCGGGCTCCCCCAGAGTTGGTGTCAAAGTGTCCTCAGGACCCCTAATTGCTCCCTATGAGCAGGTTGGTGCCTTGCATCGTTTCTTCCGCCATCAGTGAATGTAATGTACAATCATTGTAAAGTGCCTTGGATAAAGGTGCTATATAAATGCACCATTTACTAAATCTAAGAATTAGTTGACTAAATTGAGAGTTGATTCAGTCAACTAAAGTTTATGTTGGCGAGCCTTGATGGCATCGTAATGCCTGATTCATACTTGTGTGCCGATGTATAGCCGATCTACAAGCTCACAGCCTGTCTGCGGCGTGTCACTGCAACGTGTCGTCATTGTTTTGTAGATTCCACCGTTTTTGGATGTGCAGCTTTATGAAATATCCCTCAAATTGCCTGCAACTAATGGAATGAATTAATCAAATCAGTGTCTGTTCTTGCATCCAAGTGATTGGTTCTTGCGGTGATTGACTTGAGATTCCAGCTCTGCTGAGGGCAACTCTGACCTTGTGTATACATTGAGTTAAATCTACACTACAGTATGTCAGGGGTTTTCAACCCAGCTAAATTATGGAGAGTTTGTAACCAAATTGACCTTTATAGACCTTTAAATCTTAATTCTTATCTTGCCAAATACGTTTATAAACGTGGTTTGGTTTCATTTTACACTCTCAAGAGTTACATTTTTGTCAAACATCTGCATTTCTTAATTTTCGACGGTACAAGACGCGTGCTGTGTACACAATTAAAGAAGAATTGTTATTTTTGATCAACATTCGCGTGTTGTCTCCTATGGTACCACAACAACACAGCATGGAATAGCAACAAAATATTATAGGTTTTTGGTTTGAGAGGCTAAATCTCATCAACGGTGGTCCGTGGTTCAAATGCCGAATAAATAATGGACCTTGAAATGAAAAGGGTTGAAAACCACGTCCGAAACCATGAACTATAGTATTTTTTTCGTGACTTTTTTTCAAATCCTCCAAAATCCTGAAAATGAATACTCTGATGAAGCTCCCTTTAAATGCACACATTAGCTTGGGGGCCTCCGATCCAGTCACTGTGCTGATATTTTAACTTCTTTTTGATCGTTGCCCCGTTATCCAGCAGCTGGCTTCAAACAGACCTGCACAAAGACGTGCACAGAGCTGGCCTCAGACAGACCTGTATGAGACGTGTCATGCACACCGTCGACTCATCTGATGTGTCATTGAGATTCCCAGCAGGGTGTTCTCCTGCTCCATTAAAATAAAAAAATAAGAGACTGAGAGCACAAGTACAGCAGGAGTCAGACAAGCTGTCAGTTAGTGTGCGTGCGTGCGTGCGTGCGTGCGTGCGTCAGCACACAATTAGCTGCCTGGTGACCTTTCCCTTTTCTGAAGGGAACATCAAAGTGACATTTTTATGTCACACGATTGAAGGCGTTTTTAGTCTTCTGAATGGACCGCCTGAGATCGTGATGTGAAGACTCATGCTATGGATGCGACCGTTGGAAGCTATCCTCCGATGCATGTCGAAGCTGCGTTGTTTGTGGGGGTTTTTTGCACGGGAAAAGGAATATGTTTGAGTTATTTTAAGAAACCGAAATACTGGATTGATCAACTAGATTGATGGTGATTGGATAATAAATGACAAATTATTCAGAACACCAATAATTGTGTTGAATATTTTGCACCATTGCATGTTATGAATGCGTTGCTTGTTATTCATTGTGTGTGTGTGTGTGTTTGTGCGTGCGTGCGTGCGTGCGTGCGTGCGTGCGTGCGTGCGTGCGTGCGTGCGTGCGTGCGCGCCAACACCGAGTGTTGGCAGAGATGTGACATGTGACCAGTACAATAAGATGAACAACAGAGCAATCTGTAAACAGATTTGTGTGTGTGACCTCGTGCTATTCCATCTTTTGAAAATAGCAGACCTACAAGCTCACAATGTGTCGCATCGTGACACATTGTGAGCTTAATTAATTAATAATAATAATAAATATCTACAAAGTAACTAAAGTTTTCAAATAACTGGAGGGGATTCAAAAGTACAATATTTGCCTCAGAGATGTAGATGGAGTAGACTTGAGCAGATTTTTACGGCTCTAGCAGTGATTCTCAACCATTTTAAGTTCATGGGCCCCCGGTTTGACCTAAATTAGGCTACGGTCCCCCATTTAATGACATTTCTCTCTCTGGGACCCCAATTTATATTGTAAAATCAAAATAAATGTTACTCTTGAGAGTGTACAAATGGAACCAAGTATGGGTCCACGTTGGTTCATAACTATCATTTAGCTGCAGGGGACCCCCTGGGAACTCTCTCAAGGGCCCCTAGGGGTCCCCGGACCCCACTTTGGGAACCACTGGTTTACACCACTGCGTTCCGTCCAGTTGCATTCAAAATTTTCTAATTCAATGTGACGACTTAAATTGTCCAGAGATGAACAAAGCAACCCGCTGTCCATCGGTCCTATGTCAAACACAACCTGGCACGGAAGGCACCATGCGGAACGGAACGGACTGGGCAGCGTTGTGTGAGGCAGAGGAGACAGAGGCCAGTGTTGTGTTGCCAGACTTTTCCAGAGACCGTTTAAGAGCCGACCAGCAGGTCTACAAATACAAGCCCAACATAAGACGACTATTATTAGGCCACATGAGCATTCTATATTTGAAAATTAGCCAGGGAACCTGGGGAAACATTTCAACAGCACACATTTGGTACAGGCCACAGGACACAAAATACTTTTAGATGAGGGGTGCATGGAGAGATCTGGGGGTCGTTATGAAAAGCAAATGCACTTTAGAAACAATTAAGCCCGCCCCCACCCCCCCAAAAAAAAATGCAACCCGCTTTTTTTTTACTGATATTTACAAGCGACATTATATAATAAGCAGACATGGCAACTCTGGCAGAGATAATTCTGATGTGCTCAGTTAATGAAAGGCATTTTCATAATGAATGGCATTTTTATAGTGCTTTTCCAAGTGCCCAAAGCGCTTCAATGGGCTTATTCATTCATACATTGGGAGGTGAAGCGGTGAACAGTCGACGCATTTAGCAGACACTCTTAATCCAGAGCGACTTACAGTAGGAAGAACAAAAAAACATGGTAATACATCAAATACATACAAATAGTCATCATGAATCATATGTAAGCTTAAGAACCTAACAGTGGGATATCTATCTAATGAAACTATATGTGTATACACTATAGAGTGCTATGTCTACACAGCACTCTACATAGCACTCACTTCCCACATTCACACACCAATGGTGGCAAGCTCACACCGACCAACTCATTGGAGGCAATGTAGGTTTCAGCAGTGATGTAAATAGGTTTTCAATGTAATGAGTCCCGGGATGCAGGGATGGTCTTTTAGAATGAGTCCCAGGGACATTTTATGAGTCCCACTTATTTCTTTTTCAGTTTGCCTCTCGGCTACCGTATGCTACACTCTGGGCTCATGTTAGCTTACTGTTGACTTAGCTCTTAGCGCGGCAGAAAGAATGCCTCGTCTCTCCTAATCCAGGGCGCTCTCCGTGGTTTTGATCTGACGGATATACTAGCGCTTCATTTCTGCTCCTCATCCGTCTCTCCCGCAAAATATGCTTTTTGGATCATATATCGTATAAATTAAAACGATAGCAATGTGAGCTAGCAATGTAAAGAGAACTTTTTTTCCGGATTGTTTCCGGGTCGTGGGTTTCAGAGTAAAAGCGGCCATGTCTTTCCGGCACCCCAGAGCTCCTATTTTGAAGGAATCCCGGCACGGATTGTGTTAAGAGTCATATTTTACAAATTGCAGCATTTAATTCCCATTTCATTTTATATGGTTATAATGTGGTTATATTCATGTAGAAAACAGAAATTATTATTATAACTAAAGCTAGCTATAAAAAAAACTAGAATAAAAAACAGTACAGTAGTGCATCCCGTGGATGCAGAGGTCATTGTTTTATTGCGTCCATTAACTATAAACTGCGTTTTGGGATGCAAAATGCACCCTATTTTAATCTCTGGTGTCTTGCCCAAGGACACTTCGACATGTAGACAGGAAGAGCCGGGATTCAAACCGCCGGCCCAGGGACCGTTGGACGACCTGCTCTACCTCCTGAGCCACAGCTGCTGCCGTTCTATGATGATGAATAGCTGAAGCCTCCAGTGTTATGAATGCTATGAAAGCAGCCGTGCAGCAGGCCTGCACATTTTCCTACACACGATAGAACGAATGTGAACAGGAGAGCTGTCTTTTTCTTTCCCCTGCGTCCGTCTGTCCGTCTGTTCGTTTGCTCTCTTCCTCAGACGAAATCGATCGTCGGACAGCTATCCAGAGAGAGACAGACGGCTGGCTGTGCCCAGGAACGGGAATCGTTCAGGCTTTATTTAAAACCCATTAAAACTGGGAATGCATCCGTGTGTCGTTTTAGATTTTATACGTATAGCAACATACGTTTTTCAGAAAACAATCAAAAATATAGCAATATTTCCAGCATAATAATATTGCAATTATTCATTTTTAAACATTTATTTATTTATTTATATTTGACTTCCATTGCTAGGTTAAGTAAAGAGAATCGGGGTTGGTTTGGAGTGCTGCAGCTACTGGGACACATTGTGTCACTCATGATTAGAATGCCTGTCAGCCAATATAACAGTGTGAAGTCACAACTAATTGGAGTGAAGTCATGCATGCTGTAACTTACTGCAGTGGATCTGCAATACATGTTCACCATCGTCTGTAAAGTTAACCCATTTAGATAATAAAAATAATTAAATTAAAATCGTATCTTATCTTCATACATTTCCCTTTTGTTTGAGTAAATATAGGTTTGTGTTGTCTTTTATTTGCTTGGACATCAATCAGATTTTGCATCTGAGAAACCAATTGACAATTTGGCATTTTTCATCTTAAATAAATTTTCAAAGTATTTGTATCACTTTAGCAACAGCAAAATGAGGCCCCTAAAAAAAAACCTTTGATTTGGATTTGGTGACAGGTTGGCTAAATGGAAGCAAATGCTTAAAGGCGTAGTGAAACGGAAATGGTGGACATTTTATTTTGAAGTTTCAGACGGTCTCAAGTTGAAACACCGCTATGAAGTTTCTGAACCAATCAGAGCGTCACATCCCTTCAGGGGATGGGACGGTAGCTAGGGACGGGTAGCTATGCTACGCAGGACAGCGTGTGGAAGTTTGTTTACAAATCAGATAGTCAGCCAGCTTTACCAGTTTACACTTAATGTGGCTTATTTCTACCCTATAATGTTTTCAGATACATTTTTAGCGTGATGATTAAGTTGAAACCGAGTAATACACTCTCTGGATGTTATCTTGAATGGGAATAAAAACGGAAGATGTCTGTAATCAGTAGCAGCTGTGCAGCCTGTGCTGGACGGATGCGGAGATATGGGGAATTAAACTGGTGAGCTTCATTTTCATTGGCTTTTATCGATGTTGGCCTCGACACGTCATCACGCAGCACGTTTTCGTTTTCAGGAAGTAATACTTTATGGACTTTTGATATAAAAACACACAAAAATGAGAATTTTCACATTTTTTTGGCATCCATTGTTAGGTATGCCCATATGATGACCATGGATATGGTCTAAAAGTGTGAAAAACGTATTTTTCATTTCACTACACCTTTAAAACATTTTAGTTGAACTTATTTGCATTCCTTTTCCTCACTGCCTGTCTAAACAGCCAGACTGAATTACTAATGTTGTCTCACACATTCAGTTCTTTCTTGGCATTGCTTTTGTATAAAATTAATCAAATCATTGAAATGACATCCGTTAATGTTACTAATTGTGTTTTGGGCCCTAAGCTTTCAGCTTCTCTCACACTATGCAGACTCCAATTACTTACGTAGAATAGGATTTCATTGTACTATTGATGGCTATCAAGGCCTTCACTTGGCTATTGATTATAATTGTCAGGTCTGTGCAACCAAAACACACGCACGTGTACGGTACGCACGTGCATACTGTGGCTCAAGAGGTAGAGCAGGTCGTCCAATGATCCATGGGTCGGCGGTTCGAATCCCGGCTCCTCCTGGCTACATGTCGAAGTGTCCTTGGGCAAGACACTGAACCCCAAATTGCTCCCGATGTGCTGGCTGGTACTTTGCATGGCTTCCGCCGCAATCGGTGTATGAATGTGTGTGTGAATGGGTGAATGTAATGCACAATCTATGTAAAGCGCCTTGGATAAAGGCGCTATATAAATGCACAGTTTACCATTTTATTTACCACGTACGCAGGAAGGCATGTACGCACCAACGCAGGCAGGCAGTCAGGCACGCCACGCACACACGAGCAGGAGTAATTTGTTTAGAGCAGTTTGAGCACGTTGTAGGATGAAAGCAGCATTGGCTTTGATGTTTCTAAAGCCTGCCTGTCAGACTTACGGTGGGATTTTCAACTGTTAAATCTACTTAACGGCAACGAGTCACTCAACGCGTGCAGTGTTAAGGACCCTATCCATCAAACTTTTCTCTTTTTTCTTCCTTCCTCCCCTTTTTTTTCTTTTTTAGCATGACGACACGGCTGCCATGTTTCTTGCGAGTTTAAGACGGGCTGTGATTTCTGACTGCATCACCCACAGCCAGGAGGTTGATGTTCAAGGTTTTATTTTGTATCCCCGAAGGGCAAATTGGGTTGCTGCGGCATAGACATCAGTACAATACAATAAAACATAATACAGTACACATAGCAGATACCAAGAACGGACAATAAAGTGCACGTTGACCATGAAGTGCAAAGCGTTAAAGTGCAATGCAATAAAGTGCTCGTTGACCCATGCACGTTGACCCTAGAAAGTGCATGCGCATAGGCACGAAACCAATAAAGTGCTCATAAGGCCTAGGACTAGGTTATCTCCTTGACCTCCCCACATAGTACAGCGGATTACCAAAAAATTGTGCACTTTTTCAAAAAAGCATGAAACTTTTACCATAGTTAGATGATACCATGAGGTGTATTTTCAAATGTGGAGTCAAGTCAGATTTGACCCCTGAGGCCCGGTAGAGCATAATATGTGACCAATACCCATAACATCCTATATAAGGCAAAAAAAGTCCAAATTTCATCATTCTTTAAGTAGCATGTGACATATGAAACTAGGGTGATTTCATGATGCTGAATCCATTCCAAGCATTAGTTTTGCAAAAAAACACTCATTGGGCTAAAAACGGCCAATGCCGTCATCACAAATTGATGATGCCAGCACATTTGGGCAAGTGGGCATGGCCGTTTTAAGCCCAATGAGTGTTTTTTTGCAAAACTAATGCTTGGAATGGATTCAGAATCATGCAAACACCCTAGTTTCATATGTCACATGCTACTTAAAGAATGATGAAATTTGGACTTTTTTGCCTTATATAGGATGTTATGGGTATTGGTCACATATTATGCTCTACCGGGCCTCAGGGGTCAAATCTGACTTGACTCCACATCTGAAAATACACCTCATGATATCATCTAACTATGGTAGAAGTTTCATGCTTTTTTGAAAAAGTGCACAATACCTCTTGTATTGGGGTATAAGCCGCTGTACTAACAGCAGCATTCAGTGTGCAAATGGAATCCGGGACAAAGGAATATTTGTACCTGTTTTTTTGGGGCCCGCAAGTGAAGGCCAGGTGGAAAGAGTTCGTACTCCTCCTTCCAACGTACTTCGTAGGTTGAGAGAATGACACATTGTGGTCATGGTGATTATAGAGGGAACCCATGTCGAGGCTTGAGAAACCAAACGGACAGCCGTTTACCCACCAGACCTACCCTGATGTCTCCTCTCCTCTCTCCGACCGTCCTCCACACACCCACGGTGTGGCCCTTTCGGAATGGGGTCAGCCCGGTGTGGTCAGTCAGTGGCCTGTCATTGTCCAAACCGTCCACCCATCTCAGCCTGTCATTGTCGTCTCTGACAACTAAAGATTTACAAAACGAGGGCGTGGCTTTGCCCAAGAATCCACAGACTGCCTCTATTGTTTGTCCGTGACGTGACTATTTAGGACAAGGGGTCTTCAACGTTTTTCAGGCCAAGGACCCCTGAGAGAGCACGCTGGGCAAGACCGTCCTGCGCTGTAGAGTGTATCATTTTTTGGAGGGGCGGAAGTTGTGGGATTTTAGTGGAAGGACCACTCAAGGAAATTATGTTTACAAATCAGTTTACATTCTCGTGAATGAAAAGGATTGTGATTGGTCAAAAATATATTGTTTCCGGCGGAAATACATCTGACGGATGTTCCGGCCCGACACTTCCGCCGATACGTTCACTGCCTAACGCCAGGGCTCCACCGGACGCGTTGCGTCTCCGTCGCGTCGCGTCAAAAAACGCACCGGTTCAATTTTAATGCACGCGTCGCGTCTCCGTCAACGCGGGCAGTGGAGCCACCCTTCATTGATTAAAAAGGGATCATTCCCTGACGGTGACGGAGACGCGACGCTGACGCGCCCGGTGGAGCCCGGCCGTTAGGTTGTGACCAGGCTTTTCTCTTTGCAGATGAGTAAGGCTGGGACTGAGGCTACAGAGAGAGAGAGAGAGAGAGCAGGATTGGATTGGATTGGATTGGATTCATGTTATATGTGTGTTTTTTCAGACATTTAACCACTTAATTCTTTCTTTCCCATGTCCGTATATATACGTACCCCAACGCTAGGGGACGTCATACTCATATCCCAGGTCCGTATATATATACGGACCCCAATGTATACTCCGTCTATATAATGGTTGAGTCCCACCGTAGCGTTTAACATTGGTCCGGTTCGCCCCACCACTCCAGCTATGGAATTGAAAATATAATCACCATGTAAAGCAGTTGAAAGGAGGATTTTCAAACGTCCATAAATCGTAATCCAGGAGAGCTGTCCTTGGTGGATCTTCTGCCATCCAAATTTCGGATTTAATTTGAGCCTTTGTACCACGACGCTCCCGCCATGTAAAAGCTTCTTACGAAAGGTAATCAGTGTGTGCTTGTTCCAATGATACTCGAGTGTGTGGGGTGGGCAAACTCCGACTTTTAAAGTGAACGCGTATGGTGGCACCTGGAACTGGGATTTATGCTAACAGCTAGCTGCAATAAATTAGTTAAAGGAGCATTCAGTGATTTGGAAATCCCCCCGGTGCGCCCCGGTACCAAGATGTGCACATGCACGCACTACAGTGGGGGGACGCGCAACAGGAGAACGGCACGCACACCAAGGCCCGCCCCCACTCGATCATGATTGGCAGAAGGCCCCTCTCTATCCTGATTGGATGAAAGCTGGGCCACCTAGCCAAAAATTAGGTAATAGGGACTTTAAGCAACGACGGCTCCGGCAACCGGAAATGGATTAGTGCTCGATACATAAACCTGCTTGCCGTTGCAGCCGTTTCTACTACGGCAGAACCTACACTTTCTACAACGCCATGTCATAACCATGTTTATTGAAATTATACCCTTAGCTTTTTTTACCCTAGGGGTTAACTGGGGACAGGGAGGAACTCCTTATATGGTCAGCACACTCTATAGAAGGGAGGATTATCACAACAAAACAAAAGAATAACTGATATTTGAATTAAGTGAAATCACTGAATATACCTTTATGCCCTCCATACTTTGTAAGCATGACCTTTGGCTCGGTTCTTGGTCTGCTCTTTTTTGTTTTTTCCCTCCACACCAAACATCTTTGCCGAAAATAGCCGATCTACATCGCATGAGCTCAGTTCAAGGAAGGTGTGAGAGGGTTCAAGACGTGGTTAATGTAAAATGAAAGTCCCTAGTATAGCATAAAGATGTGGCGACCCCCCCCCCCCCCCCCTGCAGTATCTCTGAGGACCACGTAGCGGTCCCGGACCTCCTATGTTGAACACCCCTGATTTTAGGAAGCGTCAGAAAGCATCTGGATGCAGAGTGAGTTGCAGGTCAGTGGAAGTGCTGTTGGTGTGAAACGTGATAGCAGAAGCAGCGATGATGGCAGCCAGGCACAGATGTGCTCTGAAAGCCTCCGTCCGCAGTGTGTCGTATTACGAGAGGAGAGACGGAATCGATGTGTGCTGTAGAACAGGGGCGGGCAACTTTGATGATGGAGAGGGCCACTATATTTCCACACTCATTGCAGAGCGCCACTATATTTCCACACTCACTCCAGAGGGCCACTATATTTCCACACTCACTCCAGAGCGCCACTATATTTCCACACTCACTCCAGAGGGCCACTATATTTCCACACTCACTCCAGAAAGCCACTATATTTCCACAATCACTCCAGAGGGCCACTATATTTCCACACTGGCATATTACTGTCGTAGCAAAAATAGCCGATCTACAAGCTCAAAATGTGTCTCAGTAGATCTGCTATTTCTTTGCTATATTTGAATTGATATGCAGATTTTTCATATATATATTTTTATATTGGAATCCTGAGAAGTTACATTTTTATTTAATTTAAAAATGCATTTAGTTATTCTTATGTTAACTTTATGAACTTAAATGTAAATACATTGGACATAAAAAAGACAACATTTTAATACTACTCATTCAGCTAGTAGTAATTAAAGTAATTAAAGCGGTTCATGTTTGGAATTGTAACAGCTGAAATCAATAATATTATCAGTATTCCGATATTAACCTGCGGGCCGTATTAAGTGATGGTGGGGGCCGCATGTGGCCTCCAGTTGCCCATGTGTCCTGTAGAATATAATGGACATACTGGGCAGAGCTATGGCACCGATCACAGTGGACTTCTGCTTGTTGGCATCCGACTCCGTAAGGTCGGTCCATTAGTCTGGGTTTTGTTCACTCATTATTCAAAACGGACCAAACAAATGTATGTGTTTTCTCACAGCAATTTTAACTGGAGCCTTAAACCCTAGCTGACCAACAAACCTCAAATCAACACCAAATCTCTTTGCGGGAAATATCTGATCTACAAGCTCACAACGCTTTCGGTTAAAATGCTCCCGTGAATAAGCGAGATCCTCAGCCTGAACTGGCATGTTGTAAACGACGTCACACGGATCACGAGCACATGATAATCACTGAGTTATTAATTATCTTTATTCATAGAACTACTCTGTCGCCATCTGTCTTTTTGATCTGCATCCATCCATCCATCTGGAGACACGTCTGTCTGTCTGTCTGTCTGTCTGTCTGTCTGTCTGTCTGTCTGTCTGTCTGTCTGCCTGCCTGCCTGCCTGCCTGCCTGCCTGCCTGCCTCTGTCTCTCTCTCTCTCTCTCTCGTCCTTTCTCTGTGTGAGGAGGTGGTAAAAAGTGGCCTCATATGTCACACAGTGTCATGTCACAGTTGTCAGGTTCTGATGTATGAGAGGCAGCATGGAGTCAGAACTGAAACAGCAGGCTACGCACACGCACACACACACACACACACACACACACACACACACACACACACACACACACACACACGCATGCGCTCATACACGCACGCACACACACGGACACACACACACACACACACACACACACACACACACACACACACACACACACCAGATTGATGGATGGCCCGTGTATTAGTCTCAGGAAGCGGCCTCATGGCCTGCGCAGCAGTTGAAAGGCATTTGGGGTCATAAGACTGTCACTCTGGTCCAGAGCACTGGTTCCCAAAACACCCATTTGTATGGGTCCCTTTATTTACGCTTTGTTTTTAATTATTATTACCTTCAGCTCTCACTGGACCGGTTCGCAGCCAAGTGTACGGCGGCTGGGATGAGGATCAGCGTCTCCAAATCTGAGGTCATGGTTCTCAGCAGGAAACGGGTGGATTGTGCAGTCCGGGTAGGGAATGAGGCAATAGGGACTTTAAGCAACAATGGCTTTCTTCAGGACGGCTCCGCTACGCGGAAGTACGGCGTCTACGATCCATTTTTGGTTCCCATGGTGATGCAGCATGTGTCAAACAAACACATTATTTATTTTTTTAAAACACCCCGTCGCGCGTCAGCTAACTTGCCGATATTGCTTAATTCTTACATGCGCTGGACATGATCAGCAGTGGAAAGAGGAAGGTGCTGGAGCAATCTGTGTTATTCTAAAAAACGTTTTAATAAACATGGTCAATATGGCATATGGTATTCGTGTTATTTCTTAATTCAGAGCATGCCAACACATTACACAGCATAATAGAGGTGATGGAGCAATTGGTGTAAATGTATGACAGCTATAATTTCAATAAACATGGTTATGACATGGCGTTGTAGAAAGTGTAGGTTCTGCCGTAGTAGAAACGGCTGCAACGGCAAGCAGGTTTATGTATCGAGCACTAATCCATTTCCGGTTGCCGGAGCCGTCGTTGCTTAAAGTCCCTATTACCCTATACTTGTGGGGTTTGTTAAGAGAAGCTGTTTAATGCCACCATTTATTATTTTTCAACTCCAGTATTTCAATAATGCTTCTGTGAAAAAACCAATAAACAAAGTCCCTATTACCCCAGGTGAAGGAGTTCAAGTATCTCGGGGTTGCGAATACAAGCGGCCAAATGAGTTTTCTTCGACGGGTGGCTGGCCTCCCATCGGTGGCTGGCCTCACCCTATCTCCCTTAGAGATAGGGTGAGAAGTCTCACGAGAGAGACTCGGAGTAGAGTCGCTGCTTCTTCGCCTGGAAAGGAGCCAGCTTAGGTGGTTCGGGCATCTGGTTAGGATGCCTCTCGGGCGTCTCCCTAGGGAGGTCCTTGAGGCACGTCCCACTGGGAGGAGACCAAGGCGCAGTTGGAGGAATCACATCGACTCACTGGCCTTGGAACGTCTCGGATCCCCCAGGAGGAAGTCAGTAAGTAAATGAAAACGAGACATGACTTGAGACGAGTCAAGGACTGTAGCGATATAACACTACTTCATTTCACATAATAAGATAGAGAAATACAACTGTATTCTGCCTGACCCCAGAGGCTGGAAGCAGACCTTTAACTCTGGATCAATAATTCATGTTATGCTTCTCTCGGCCGCACAAATCAGGTTTCCAATACGGTTACGTCAGCAAACGCCATAATCAATAAATTTGACACTCTGTAACGGACACTAGTGTTTTGCCACGTAAGCTGGACAGAAGATTGTGTGTGTGTGTGTGTGTGTGTGTGTGTGTGTGTGTGTGTGTGTGTGTGTGTGTGTGTGTGTGTGTGTGTGTGTGTGTGTGTGTGTGTGTGTGTGTGTGTGTGTGTGTGTGTGTGTGTGTGTGTGTGTGTGTGTGTGTGTGTGTGTGTGTGTGTGTGTGTGTGTGTGTGTGACCTCTAGGCAGAGTGTGTGTAACCTACGGCAGTGCCTTCTTTCGTTCGTTCTTTCTTTTTTTAAACAATCTGCATTACTTTATTTATAGATAATGTAGAATAATTAAATTGAAGACAAAATATTTTGTTACAAAAGTTTTGGGTCTGAGAGGCTAAATGTCATCAAATGGTGGCTCAAATGCTGAATAAATATTGGACGTTGATAATGTCATGTTGATATGAAAATGGTTGAAAACCACTGGACCTATAGACCACCCATCTGAGGATATGTTGTACCAGGCAGAGACACAGTGTGACGCGGTGTGAGCTATTTTCAAAATATCGCCAATATTTGTATTTTGTATGCTGTAGTGTTCAAGTGGTCAACCAGATTTGTTGTTGATGCTATATTAATTCATTCTACTGGCTGGGGACCCCCTGGAACCCCCTCAAGGACCACTGGGGGTCCCCGGACCCCCCACTTGGAATAGCACTGCTGTAGATAGATCCATGGTATGTGATCTCTCAATGGCTGGTCTGTTGAGGTTGATCTGTTGCTTTTAATTGCAGACAGATGTTGTCCTTCCTCCCTGCCTCACACACACACACACACACACACACACACACACACACACACACACACACACACACACACACACACACACACACACACAACACACATTCCCAGAATCCTTTGGGGAAGGTCTGGGACACTGTCCCAGCGATGTTCATGGTCACATGACCCTTCCACCAGAGCCCAGTGCTCCAAAGTATCTAAGTACTGTACTCGAGTGCATCGACTAAAATATGACTAAATCTAAATGGAATTCATTCAAGATTTGCTGTCAAAATCAACACATGCTGTCTGTCTGTCTGTCTGTCTGTCTGTCTGTCTGTCTGTCTGTCTGTCTGTCTGTCTGTCTGTGATCATCAGACACAGTGAAGTGGTGTGTCTCGCCTACTTGTGTCTGCTCTGCGTTATTCCAAAGAGGATTGGGTTGGTTGTGGAGGATTGAGACCTCCATCTGCTGAGCCACATTTCTGGGGAGTAGGAAGAGGAAGAGGAGGAGCAGGGGAGAGAGAGACGGAGGATGGAGTGCGGGAAGGGAGGAGAGGGAGGGAAAGAGAGTCTCATCTTGTGGCAAAATGGCAGAAATGTTGAACATCGCGGTCGCACGGATGTATACTGTATGCGTAGTATCATGCGTCCATACATACATCTGCACTATACACAGCACTGTACACAAAATGCATCTGCCCACATTCACACTTTGGCCTCGATTCCGATTAATGAGCGATTATTTTGAAAACAAACGGTGAGAATTACAGATCTACACAAGCTCACTAACCTTATGTAGCTCTGCTTCTTTCACTGTGTCTGTACACCACCATGATACAACAAACTATAATACATACATATTTGTATTTTAGTATTTTCTTTTCTAATTATCCAAACAACAATGAATGGAGTGTCATTGAACCGTTGCACATGCATGCATGCGCGGGTGTCTGCTCTGCTTCAGCGTTCTCCCCCTGCAATTTCATCATATTGCAAAGATCCAAACGTTCACATTAATAACATGATGCATTCATTGCACGCTAGCTGCTCCGGGCTGGGTCTGGTGTCTTGGCGTGGCGTTCTGCCCCCAAACTGGGAATGGACAGAAGTAGGTCAAAGTTTAATGGAGCGTCCTGTCTGAACAGGGGATTTGTGTGTGTGTGTGTGTGTGTGTGTGTGTGTGTGTGTGTGTGTGTGTGTGTGTGTGTGTGTGTGTGTGTGTGTGTGTGTGTGTGTGTGTGTGTGCGTGTGTGCGTGCGTGCGTGCGTGCGTGCGTGCGTCCTGAACATGTTTTTCCCCCCACTCCAATCTGTCTCATTACACTTCACCTCATATTTGTTTTAGAAAACTTGTTAAACATAGAAGCTGTTCTGCTTGAAAGGCAGGCTTAAGATCACCATGTGATTATACAAAAAGATATCGCGGAAGGAGTTCTATGTTTATGTAGACACAATTATTTTTGTAGTCGAATTTTGGGAAGGAACTCGGTTATTCTAAAAAGTAGTCTTCAAGAGACAAGAAAGTGGCCGCACACACTGATAGCCAAAGTGCCAATAATGTATTTTAGGACACACAGAGAATAAATAAACCAATGTTTCGGCAGACAATAGTACCTTGAAGAAGGCAGTTTGTCTGCCAAATCTTTGGTTCATTTATTCTCTGTGTTCTAAAATAAATTATTGGCACTCACCACTCAGTGTGTGCGGCCACTTTCTTGAAGACTTTTTTTTAAATATAAATATATAAATATAATATATATATATTTGTTGGGGCTTTTTCTGCCTTTATTGGATAGTGTACAGTACAGTATGGTGACAGGAAATGGGGAGATAGATGTGGGGGTGACACGCGGCAAAGGTCGTCGGGATCGGGAGTCAAACCTGCGACACGCCGTCAGGCTGGCTTAGCAGCCTAGGTGCCAGGACCGCTACACTAGCCGTCCGGGCCATGAAGAATACTTTTTAACGGAACAATAACGTAAAGCAAAAAATACACTGGCATGGAGCCCTGAGGAACTCCACTCAACCATATGGGGTTTAAGTGGTCAAAATCAATAATTCTATTGTTATTTTTTAAGTGAGTACAGCTCAGTAGGCTTTGGGAACCAACGGTTTCCCATGTGGCCCATAGCATAGGTCAGCTTATCTCCTGTTTCTGCAGCGGAAGGTAGCTTGAACCGTGGACATATAAAGGTAGACGCCTCTTCCGGCTCTGGGGCACGTGTCAAAATTGAAGGCTCAATTTTCCCAAGATTCCTTGCAAAGCATAGCGGAAGCTTTTCCGCGTGTGTAATGGAAGTCCCGGAATAGATGCGCTGTGATTGGCCAGTAGTCAGTTAAGTCAGGCGTTCTCAACCCGTGGGTCGCGACCCCTCGGGGGGGTTGCCAAATTATTTTGGGCGGTCAAATTATTTTTTTAAAGTTTTTCTTTTTTTTTTTTTTCAACTGAATGGCTGGAAAATAGAAATTAAGACTTTACATAGTACGTGGTGCATGCATAAACTTCCCTTAATGATTATATCTGGTTTCAGTATTCGTTTATGATATATTTTCTCTATTGATTTTTGCAGTCAGTTTGTAATGGTGTTGGGGAGGGGGGCGAGGCGGGGGTCGCGAGACATGGCCAAAGCATTTCCGGGGGTCCCCAGCCAAAAACGTTGAGAACCCCTGAGTTAAGTGACAGCGAGAGACGTGGAGGAGTCGAATGAGTGACGTCACTTGGGCAGCGACGCAGCGTGCCTTCAGCCTATGACACTTCCACTTGACTTCCTGCCTTCATTGGAGACACGTCGCTCCAATGAACTGCAGCGGCCAATGAGGCATCTATATTTTTTAATATCTATGGCTTGAACCCCATGCCATGAAACTATAGTGCTGATTGTTGTGATTTTGGTTGACCACCCTAGTGGTCCCTTTTTATAAGAGTCTCCAACTCTCCATCTAACAACGGTTGGTGAGTGTTGATTCAGTTGAGACGCGTGCGCGGAGAACATGACAACACCAGACACTGTGGTCCTTTTCTGAAGTGAGTCCTATTCGTCAGCTTTGAGTGTGAAGTGGCTGAATGAACGCCGAGCGTCCACTTTCAGTCGTGCATGGCACGGTTCTGGATCACAGACGTCCATCAATTACTCAGCAGTACGCAAGTCATTTTCTCATTGAGTTATTGCAAATGTAAATTAGACCGCAAGGCTCCAGTGCCACGTTGCAGAGCGGATAAATCATTTAGAATTTCCCTTGATCAGCGAATTGGTTTTGATGTGTGTGTGATATTATGTTCAATTAATCCCTGTTATGAGGACATTTGGCTTGATTGTGTAATGGTTCAGTTGAGATATATGTTTTGTTGTTGGTCATGCTTAATTAATTTGCCAGCGCGGGGGGGTTAGCCTGTTAATCAAATGAATCGATTTGGAATGAACTCTCTGACACTTTGTACGAGTCGAGTTGTATATAAGTGTCGGTCTCCCGATTACCGATGACATTGTCAGAAATGGCGATCGCTTCTTCTTCATCATTTCAGCTCAGGGAGTCGCCGCAGCCGATCAACATCTGCTTCATGTTCTCTGCGTCTTCCTCGGTCACTCCCAGTGGTGGAAAAAGTACTCAATTGTTTTACTTAAGTAAAAGTACCAATACTGCAATTTAGAACTATTCGTACTTTAGTAAAAGTACAGAATTGAAAATGTACTTGAGTAAAAGTACAAAAGTATCGGCATCAAACTGTACTTAAAGTACTAAAAGTAAAAGTACTCATATTACAGAATGTCCCACTTCACAAGTTCAAAATGTGGACAAAGTCTAGCTTGTAGATCGGCTATTTTCAAATGGCCAAAATGTATAGGGTAAATGTAAGTGGTTAATGTATGTTTTCTAATCAAAATTAAAATCTCCAAAGTAACTAGTAACTAAAGTTTTCAAATAATTGTAGTGAAGTAAAAGTACAAATTTTAGCTCCGAGATGTAGTGGAGTAGAAGTAAAAGTTCTGGAAATTGGAAATACTCAAGTAAAGTACAAATACCTCAAAATTGTACTTAAGTACAGTACTTAAGTAAAAGTACCACGCCCCCTGCTGGACAACATTTGCATTCTGCCAGAAGGGTGAGTCTGGTGTCTCTCGGGCAGAGACGATGTACTCCGGGATCAACGCGAGACTGGTGACATATTGAAGAACAACCTAACAAGACTACAACTCGATCAGTGATTTCTGATCACATCGCACCAGCCATGTCACCGCTTGTTGTGAAACCTAAGACATGTCGGCTGCTGCTCGAAAAGGTTTTTGCGCCTCCTCTCGTTGAATTGGGCTGTATTGACGGTAATAGAATATAGGGGATATAGCTGGCTCCCTGCGGTCATTTCAAATGAACAGCAGGGGGCACTGAATGTGTTAAATATCACTTTATTAGTGTGACTATAGTTATTGCCCGACTTTATTAATTTATTCTGTATAAATGTTTTAGGGTCACTGTGACATCCTGTGGGTCAATTCATCGTCTTTTTGGTCAAACTTCTTTCAACAGAATTCGATTAATAAATACAAAAATCACAGCCTCTGTAGACATTTTAAAGCACAGCTCAAGACCCACTTCTACATACTTTTAATTGATCTTTTCATTTTTTGTTATTCATGTCCTCACTGTATTGCATTACTGCTACTATTCTTTAATGTTTATGCCTTGCTTTTCTTTTCTTTCTTTCTCCATTGCCCTGTAAAGCACTTTGAGCTGCATTTCATGTCATGAAAGGTGCTATACAAATTAAAAAAAGTTTTATTATTATTATTAAAGCCATTTCATGAATTAAAAAAAACAGATATATTTTTTTTAATGTGAAAACTGCAGTTGCGTTGTGAGCTTGTACTGTAGATCAGCTATTTTCACTAGTTTGGGTCTTGGGGAGACTCACATTTCTGCTTGGGTCTGGAGCTAAAACGTTTGGGAACCCCTGCTGGAAACTCCAGTGTTGTTTTTGGCAGCAAATTTTGATTTTAGTTTTAGTCATAGTCTCTTGAATAGTTTTCATTTAGTTTTAGTCACATTTTAATTTTGGTGTCGACTTTTAGGTGTCGTTTAGTCGACAAATATCATACGATTTTAGTCGACTAAATCTACAGTTGATTTAGTCGAACAAAATGTATTTTGGCGGGCCTTGATGCCGTCTTAATTTTTTTTTCACTTGCTGAAAATAGACGATGTAGAAGCCCACAACGCGTCGCTCGTGGGCTTGTAGATCGTCTATTTTCAGCATGCAACTAATTGTAAAATGACTGTCATCATACAGTAACAGTAGCTTAGTTTTCATTTAGTTTCCATTTAGTTTTCGTCAGTGAAAAAAGGTAGTCGACGAACATTTTTCGTCTTGGTTTTAGTCGACGAAAAAAACACTGGTACTAAAGTCTCTGTTAATACGGAGCGGCACTGTTCTCAGAGAGGAGACGAGTCACTGTTCTCAGAGAGGAGACGAGTCACTGTTCTCAGAGAGGAGACGAGTCGGAATTGTTTATTCCTGTTCTTTCGCTCCTGCCCTGCTTCTTCTCCGTTCCGTAAAGGGGAGCTTTAAGAAAGGACATGTTTATCATTAAAGTTGAGGTTAAGATGAATGAAGCAATAAGAGCAATAGGACCTCGTCTGCCAGCCAGCCAGCCAGCGCTGAACCAGAAACTTACATAACAGCCTCATCTGTGTTGTGTCTCCAGTGGCCTGTTGTTGTTTCTGCGCTCGGGTTGGACCGGCGTCGACCGCACTGTTAGCTCTGATGTATCCACACAGAGGAGCACTGTCTATGTTGGGATGTTATTGGGAGGAGAGAAGCAGAAGAGTGGGGGATCGCAGAGTGGTATAAAATAAATCATACATCATAAATAGCTGCCCTGTTTATCCCACGGGGACATACGGCCCACCGAAGGACATGCAGAGAGAGAGAGAGGATCAAATAGATGGATAGACCGCGAGGGGACGATGGGGGAGGAGGGGGTGGGGGTGGTGGTCCCCCCCTCTTTGATTTACTATGCAGTGCTTAAACGGGATTAGCCTCGCTTACATAACTACCCTCGCCCCCTCCTCTCGCTCCACTCCCCCAATCCCCTCATCCCCGTCCCACTCCCACAACACAACAGGATTGGTATTGGCCTAATTGCTAGTCAAACAATTTGGCTGCTTTTGATTGGATTGTTTGGGCGGCTCCTCGCCTCTCGTCGCCGGGGCGAAAATTCCGGCGCTGCCTGTCCCATGGAGACAGGCAGAAATAATCACCCCTGTGTGAAGTGAGGGGCGCTAATATATTAAAGTCTAACTCATGTTGATTAGGTGATGTAATGGTTATGTAAAACAAACGGTGCCAACACAAACATTAAACGCCATTAACAATAAAGAGACAATATGAGTAAACGACACATTATGGCGTAAATGTTCCCTTCATTGTCAATGCGTTTACTAAACGAACTTTGAACTAAAGACAAACATTAAACCTGTGTGTAGGAGGGGCTAGCGCCCCTCAAAAACATAGACCCAGACAGAGACGGGAGGAGACGGACAGAGGAAATGAGGAACGGTGAAGAGACTTTATTGTTCACAGAGAAGATTGTGTGCACATCTCTTGCCTGTGTTTAGGCGATTTTTGCCATTAATAAAGTGAGTCTCTTTGGAGCTCTAGAAACTAGTGTGCAGATGTTTGTTTCTTCTTCTTTGAAGAGATGTTATTGGAGAGAGAGAGAGAGAGAGAGAGAGAGAGAGAAATTGGATTGACAAAGATGAAAAGTTATGAGAACGAGATGGAGAAATTCAGAGAAAAAGATGGAATGGAGAAACAAAAGATGGATTGAAGCAGCAGAGGGGTTTTGGAGAGAGAGCCTTTTCTATTTATAGCTTCTGCTGGAAGAGATCGCCTAGCACAGCACCAACACAGCACAGCACAGCACCAACACAGCACAGCACCAACACAGCACAGCACAGCACCAACACAGCACAGCACAGCACCAACACAGCACAGCACCAAGACAGCACAGCACCAACACAGCACAGCACAGCACCAACACAGCACAGCACCAACACAGCACAGCACAGCACCAACACAGCACAGCACCAACACAGCACAGCACAGCACCAACACAGCACAGCACAGCACCAACACAGCACAGCACCAAGACAGCACAGCACCGCACCAACACAGCACAGCATCAACACAGCACAGCACAGCACAGCATGCACCAACACAGCACCAACACAGCACCAACACAGCACAGCACAGCACCAACACAGCACAGCACAGCACAGCACCAAGACAGCACAGCACCAACACAGCACAGCATGCACCAACACAGCACCAGCACAGCACAGCACAGCACCAACACAGCACAGCATGCACCAACACAGCACCAACACAGCACAGCACAGCACCAACACAGCACAGCACCAACACAGCACAGCACCAACACAGCACAGCACCAACACAGCACCAACACAGCACAGCACCAACACAGCACAGCACCAACACAGCACAGCACAGCACCAACACAGCACCAACACAGCACAGCACCAACACAGCACAGCACCAACACAGCACAGCACAGCACCAACACAGCACAGCACCAACACAGCACAGCACCAACACAGCACAACACCAACAGCACCAACACAGCACAGCACCAACACAGGACAGCACAGCACAGCACAGCACCAACACAGCACAATACAGCACCAACACAGCACAGCACAATACAGCACAATACAGCACAGCACCAACACAGCACCAACACAGCACAGCACCAACAAACAGTACAGCAGCAACACAGCACAGCACCAACACAGCACAGTACAGCACAGCACCAACACAGCACCAACACAACACAGCACCAACACAGCACAGCACCAACACAGCACAGCAGCAACACATCACCAACACAGCATAGCACAGCACCAACACAGCACAGCACAGCACCAACACAGCATAGCACAGTACAGCACAGCACCAACACAGCACCAACACAGCACAGCACAGTACAGCACAGCACCAACACAGCACCAACACAGCACAGCACCAACACAGCACAGCAGCAACACAGTACAGTACAGTACAGTACAGTACAGTACAGTACAGTACAGTACAGTACAGTACAGTACAGTACAGTACAGTACAGTACCAACACAGCACCAACACAGCACATCACCAACACAGCACCAACATAGCACAGCACAGCACAGCAGCAACACAGCACAGCACCAACACAGCACAGCAGCAACACAGCACAGCACATACAAATACAATACAACACAACACCAACACAGCACAGCACCAACACAGCACAGTACAGCACCAACACAGGACCAACACAGCACAGTACAGCACAGCACCAACACAGCACCAACACAGCACAGCACCAGCACAGCACAGCGCCAACACAGCATAGCACAGTACAGTACAGCACAGCACCAACACAGCACCAACACAGCACAGCACAGTACAGCACAGCACAGCACCAACACAGCACAGCACCAACACAGCACAGAAGCAACACAGCACGGTACAGTACAGTACAGTACAGTACAGTACAGTACAGTACAGTACCAACACAGCACCAAAACAGCACAGCACAGCACAGCACAGCACCAACACAGCACAGCACCAACACCAAATGCAATGCAACGCATGCTTCCATCAGTTCCACACATGTACTATATGTATGCATGCACGCAACACACACACACACACACACACCCAGTAATTCAGTACTTCTGGTTGCTGTGGAATCTGAGAGTGGGATTTGCTTTATTTTAGTTGTCAGTTCCTCCTTTTCTAAACATGTTGTTCATCACTTCATTATGAACCAACACACCACACACACACACACACTCCCTCGCGGGGTAAACACAGGCTGTCACGCAAACCTGAGTAAACTGACCTCTGCCACTGGAGTAGGAGAAAATTATGCACTGACTGATCTAACAGCTTGTGTGTGTGCGCGTGCGTGCGCGTGCGTGCTGTCTGCACCATGACCATAATCCAGTTATTGAAAATCTTCTCGCATACATTCTGAATTGCTGCTGTATGAGGGGATGTACATTGCTAGGTATTTCAGTAATGTCATGACATTATACATAGTACTGGTGTGTTTCAGCTACCATGTTGTACCATGAATGAACATAATGTCTTTTCATGTGTTACAGATGATTACAGTAGAGAATTAGTGGCAGCAGAGTGTAGGTAAGACGTGCCAGGATAATTTATTTGTATTTTTATCCCACAATTTTGTAACCCATTTTTTACCCCTGTGTCAATTACCTAATGTGATCACGGGCTCTACACACCCTCTGCCAACCTGGGGAGAGCAACGGACATGCTTCCTTCATGCATGAGTGTCCAAGTTGCTCCTTTTCACCTGACAGGGGGGAGTTTCCCTGGTTGGACGTATCGCGTGGAAGGAACACGTTATTCCAACCAGTTCCTTTCCCCTCCACCAGGATTCTTCTTTTTTGAGTGGTGCAACCACTCCATTAAGGAGCTATGTGTGTCCCTGGCTGGCTGGGTGGCTGGGTCTGTCCGAGCACGAAAATTGCGTTTGGTTGGTTTTCACCACCAAGTGTCACTGTTGCTCAGCCTAACACACACACACATATTAACTGTATATATGAGGATTTTGGGTGTGACAGTACAGTACAGTGTCAGAATAGGGACCCCACACAGTAACTCTGTCATTTCTCAACCACTTCGGACGCGGGGCGGTCTCGCTGGCATCAGCTTGGCCCCCTGGGTGCGTTCCTGGGGGGCTGGATGTTCCGGGGACCCCCCGGGCACCCCCACATGGTAACTCTCTCTTCTCTACCGTTTCGGACGCCGGGCGGCTCGCCGGAACCGGGCCGGCTGGAACTTCCGGGACCCCCCGGGGACCCCCACACGGAGTTGCACCACTCACTTCACACGGGTGTGATTTTTTTTTGCTCATGTTCATTTCCTGTTTCCCAGCCTGGAGACCACGATTGTAAGGATCGGCTATTATTAGCATTAGCTCACACTGTTTATCTTTCGTTAACATGTTGGGAGCGATGCGGTACAAAATCACAAATGACATCCAAACCTTGGATGGATGGATGCCGATCACCAAGGACAGCGCTCGTATTTGTTTTGAGTTATACGGCTTTGAAAATCCAACTTTGAACGGAGGTCTATGGGGCCGTGTGCTTGTGATTTTAGTGTGTCCCATAAGTGGTGTATTTCGACTGGGCCTTTTGACTCAAAGGCTTTCAGCTTTCAGGAAGAAACCAAAAATACACAGGCACAACATATTTGAATATGAGTAATGTGAACTCTATATAGACACATACAAAACAGAAAAAGTAAAAAACGTTGGCACTCCATCTTTAAGGATGCTATTATATACAGCTTGGTTACTAATGCAAACTGCCTGTGTTAATATTTGGAAGCCTCTGTCCACATACTAGTTGTGAGAGGCCTGCAGACTGCCGAAGCCAAGAGCTGTGGCATTGACTGAATTCTGTTTAGTGTCTAAAGGTGGAGAAGACGGTTCCTATAATGGTATCCCTGATAACTGAGAGTGAGAAGGTTAATGTTATTGAGTTTTCCCCAAGATCGTGCACGTCTGCTATTGTTTGTGTTCAAGAGGTCCCTGTTAGCAGTGCACACTACACAACGTGCGCACACACAGTGCACGTGCAGAGCTGAGGTGTTAGTGCCAACAGGCAGCATCTCCGCTCTGTTGAGAGATAAATCTCCAGGGGGACATGGGTGAAATTGCTTGTCGAGCCCCTCGGTGGGGGGAGATGATTGTCTTCAGAGATAAATGGTGGTTGAGCTTGTTGTGTGTCAGTATGCAGTCACACACGCACGCACACAAGCAAGTGGCAAAGCAAGTGCATATTATTTTATGCACATACACGTCACGCACACCCTACAGAATAAAATAATTGATATTATGCATATAAACAATGAATGTCAACGTTACATAACTTGTCTTGTCTAGTCAACAATCACCCCAAACCTTAAGGCATGTTTATACTGTGTCACTGCATGTAAATAGTACCGTAGTGTACTGTACCTAAGTGAGGTACTTTTACTTTACTGCAATATTTCCAATTGTTTATACTTTTACTTTTACTCCATTACATCTCAGAGGACAATATTATACTTTTACTCCACTACAATTAGGCCTTTGACTAAACTTGCGTTACTAGCTACTTTGTAGGTTTTGATTATTGGGACCGTATGAAAACCTGCCTCTCCCGTCAGTCAGTCAGTCCGTCAGTCACGCCTCGTGACACGCTCCATATATGGCCAATACAGAATTCATTCCATTATGTTGATCTGAACTCGTGAAACCCTGTACACTCAAGACAAACTCCATATATGGCCAGTACAGAATTCATTCCATATATTGATCTGACCTCCATCAAACCCCTAGTTCTCCATATATGCTTCTTAACTGTGCCGTATTAAGAAGCTCTGTTGTTTCAACGCGACCTCGCTTCTCGCCCTTAGGGCGTCTTATTCTTATTAAACACATTAACCACTTCAGACTTATATATTTCGGCCATTTGAAAATAGCAGATCTACAAGCTCATAATGCGTCGCATCGCAGGGCATTGTGAGCTTGTAGATCGGCTCTTTCCTTAAGTAAAACAAGCAAGTACTTTTTCCATCACTGCACATGTAGCCGCAGTGCACTTGTAGAGAGAGAGAGAGAGAGAGAGTCTTGTTTCCCTCTCAGCTGCTGTTAACTGCAGGCTCATAGTGATGACATCACTGCCCTTGTTCATTGTAGCTGACCCGCAGGGCGACCATCGTCTCGCACGCACACACGCACGCGTGCATACACACACGCACGCACGCGTGCATACACACACGCACGCGTGCATACACACATGCACGTACAACACAGTTGTGGCTGAGTCAAGGACAGGCAAAAGGAGCAGTATAGCTCAAGCTGAACAGAGGAAATGTTCCTGGTGCAAAAACAAACATTGAATGAACAAATAGAATGGATTCTTTCAAACTAGTTTAAAACAAATTGGAGAGCGGCTTAAGTGTTTCTGTTTCAACTGTTCTACAGTGTTTGCTGCATGGGGACCCACTGAAACCCCCTCATGGACCTTGTGTGTCACTGATTGGTTGTCCCTAACACACTTTACTGCATGCCTGTCACTGATTGGATGTCCCTAACACACTTTACTGCATGCCTGTCACTGATTGGTTGTCCCTAACACACTTTACTGCATGCCTGTCACTGATTGGTTGTCCCTAACACACTTTACTGCATGCCTGTCACTGATTGGTTGTCCCTAACACACTTTACTGCGTGGTGCGTGTCCCTGATTGGTTGTTCCTAACACTTTACTGCATGCGTGCCCCTGATTGGTTGTCCCTGGCATACAACAGAGACACAGTCACCTGGACATGGTCCCTCCCATGTTTATGTTCCTGTCTGTCTCCAAGACACTGCTTCTCAACACGGTGGTCTGGGGACCCCCAGGGGTCCTGGAGGGGGGTTCCGGGGAGAAATAGTGATGTTTACTCGTGGTGGGCAGGCGGGCAGGCGGGCAGGCGGGCGGGCGGGCGGGCGCTGCCGTCAGGGCTCTGGATGAGTTGGAACTTGGAAGTTAGAACATAGCTATAGTCTCTCTGTTCAATCGTTTCCACTTCATTTCCACCATCATCTCTTCTCTTCCACGTCACTTTATCCACCTCACAATGCCCTCATTAAACCCCCCACGCATGCACGCACGCACGCACGCACGCACGCACGCACGCACGCACGCACGGTTAAGGTTAGTGCTATAAAGCCTGTAACGTAACGAAGGGAACGGGCAGCAGCAGTGAAGATGAAGCTAAAGCACACCCAGTGCATGGTAGCTCTGGTCCATAGCTTTAATGCGTTGCATTTAGAGCTATGTTACCGATGACTTCCGGGACTCGCATGAATGCAGACCAGCCTCTTGTCTTTAGCGTAAATAAAAAGAACGTTTTTGCTACTCACCAAAACAAAGGCGGATTGTGTCATTAGAAAGCCTACTTTCCTTAGTGGAAGCACTCTGAGCCCCCTACCACACGTATAAACGGTAGTTTTTGGCCAAAAGGGGATTTTGTTTCCACCGGAAAAAAATAATTTTAGTTACTCCACTGCGCCCTCTACCAATATTGCCCAGAGAAAACCCTCATACCGAATATTTTTCCTCTGGTGAAAAAAAATCCCTTTCTGGCGAAAATGTAGCGTCCATGTGGTTCCCAGACTTTTTCATGTCAAGGATCCCCAAATCGTCATTTATTTGCCCACGGACCCCCATTTGATAAGATATGCCAGGGACCCCCATAAGCGAAGGTTTTGACAGCTCTAGCAGACATTCTCAACCTGTTTAATTTCAAGGACCCCCCAGTTTGACCTGCATTAGTCTACGGACCCCCATTTGATGGCATTTCTATCTCTGGGACCCCCGATTTATTGTAAAATCAATGTTAATTTAACTCTGAGAGTGTACAAATAACGGGTCCGTTTGGTTCCATTTGTACACTCTCAGAGTTACAGACCCATAAGGGTCCATTTGGTTCCTAACTATCATTTAGCTGGGTACCCCCTGGAACTGCCTCAAGGACCCCTGGGGGTCCCTAGCCTGGTTAAGCCAGGCTAGGGGGTCCCCAGACCCCACTTTGGGAACCACTGATATAGATCACTTATAGCTCTGGTCCATGTAGCAGCAACCCATTCAGGACGGGAACCCCTTTTGGTGTTTTAATCATTACGTTATACTTTTGATATTGAAAAATAGCAGATCTACAAGCTCATAGTGCGCCACCGAGTGCCGCACTACGAGCTTGTAGATCGGCTATTATTTTTAAATCGTGAAATATGGCGTGAATCTTTGAATATATATTCTTTCAGAGCGAACATATTTAACTCAAATCTTTGCTTATTTTCAGATGGGGGTTGGCGGCCAAATTTATGTATTTTTTGGGGGTCCTTGATATGAAAATGTTTGAGAATGACTGACACAGGGTTTTTCAGAAAACTGTCATGATTTAGAAGACATTTGTAAAATCGTCCTCGGGTCTAAATAGGCGAAATGCAACGGCATTAGCGCTATGGACCAGAGCTAAGATCACTTACACAGATAGAGCGTGGCTCCACTCACCACTGTCCTCTCCATAGATCCCATTTCATCTATTCTGGAGGGGGGGGGGGGGGGGGGGGGGGGGTTGTGACTTGAGGCTCAGTTCACATAGGGAGAGATTACACGGAGAGATGAGATGGAACCGGGGATGGAGAAGAGAATGGACGGTTGAGATCAGTCGTGCATCGATTTGGCGTTTGGGGGTGGTGTGGCGTGGCACACACACACACACACACACACACACACACACACACACACACACACACACACACACACACACACACACACACACACATCGTCTGTCCGTCCATGAGAAACACTACACTACTCCTCCGAGGGCCATGTCGTCAGCTCAAGGTTACAGGGATGTACCGATGAGACATTTTGGCCAATATCGATATTATATCTGCTGTCGGGAAGAAACGACCTAACTCCAAATTGTTCATTTGTCAGGAAATTAAGACAACCTTATATTTTGAAAACAAAGCAATACCGCCTCATCAAAGTTGGTGTTGTGAATATATATATAAAAAAACTAAAAAAAAACTGCCATGATGAGAACCACACCGTCTTCCCTCTAGTGGCTAGTGTTGGAACTACACAGACACATTCCCCTTTTTGAGATGGAGTAGTAATTAATAGTCTACTGCAACTTTGGCCTGGAATCCAAACTAGTGAAAATATCAGAGCTACAAGCACACATGTCGCATTTGCGCTGCGTTGTTAGCTTGTTGATCGGCTATGTCCACTACTTTGTTTTGTTTTCTAATTCTCTCTTATAGATTTTGTTTGGTCAAACCATGTGACTTCCATTGGAAATGCATTGGGGCGGCCATTAAACACGGACAAGACACAAGACAAATGTCGTATGCATGTTGCAAAGGTGTGAGTCAGGCCTAAACCCCCCCAGAAAGATGTGTTGGGTACAGCATGGTGGTTATGTCTACATGTCAGAAACATGTTGGGTACAGCATGGTGGTTCAGTCTACATGTCAGAAACATGTTGGGTACAGCATGGTGGTTCAGTCTACATGTCAGAAACATGTTGGGTACAGCATGGTGGTTCAGTCTACATGTCAGAAACATGTTGGGTACAGCATGGTGGTTCAGTCTGTCAGAAACATGTTGGGTACAGCATGGTCGTTCAGTCTACATGTCAGAAACATGTTGGGTACAGCATGGTGGTTCAGTCTACATGTCAGAAACATGTTGGATACAGCATGGTGGTTCAGTCTACATGTCAGAAACATGTTGGGTACAGCATGGTGGTTCAGTCTACATGTCAGAAACATGTTGGGTACAGCATGGTGGTTCAGTCTACATGTCAGAAACATGTTGGATACAGCATGGTGGTTCAGTCTACATGTCAGAAACATGTTGGGTACAGCATGGTGGTTCAGTCTACATGTCAGAAACATGTTGGGTACAGCATGGTGGTTCAGTCTACATGTCAGAAACATGTTGGATACAGCATGGTGGTTCAGTCTACATGTCAGAAACATGTTGGGTACAGCATGGTGGTTCAGTCTACATGTCAGAAACATGTTGGGTACAGCATGGTGGTTCAGTCTACATGTCAGAAACATGTTGGATACAGCATGG